>NW_019272578.1:17724-19437 GCF_002738345.1 Cucurbita maxima | reverse complement strand
CTTAGGGGCATTGTGGTCATTTTACACAGTTTCTTGGTTTACCTACTTATCCTTATCCAATGACCACCAAATTTCATATCTAACCTCAACATACTATTGTGGGTTATTTTAACGTTACTTAAATCTCAAGCTATTTGATCGGTTCAAGGTCTTAACTCAGGGTTCTTTGGGTTTTTTTTTCATATATCCTTAATTCATACTTGGTTTAGGGTTCATATGAAAATCCAAGCGATTTCTACAAGTATTTCTTGACAAAGAGTCCAAGGTGGCTACTTGCCTCGTCGCTGACGTTTGGGATCTCTATTCTTGAGCTTCCAATATTTGAATTACTTCAAATTTCCTTCCACGTACTCCTTATTGTGTCTAGTTTATGAAACCATAATGTTTTTATGAGAATCAGTCTGGAATGGGGTTAAAATTGAGAAAACCCAAAAAAAGGTCAAATTTTGAGTTGACTTGGATAGTTTAGTTTAACTGGCCATATCATCATTTTCTTCCTCTAAACAGGAAGAAGATGCACATTTTTCGCTTCGCCGCTATCTGAAACTCGGTCTGGACAGCCACATTTACAGCATTTCTCTCCTTGATGTCTTCGTGAAAATTAAAGATGGGTGTTACAAGGAAGGGCTAGGGATTGATTTGATACCTTCTCGTAGATCGTAGCCTAAGATATTCGCTTCTAAAGTTCATCCAAAATATGATTTATCGCTGGAGATAAAAGAAAGGATTTTTTATTGGGTAGCCGATTCTAGGGATTTCAAGGCCCTATTTCTTCATTAAACCTCTTCCATATCTTATCTTCAAGCTAAAGGAATTGGTTTTGGAGGAACGTCTTTGAGTGTAGGACCTTAACTTCTAGAAATCGTTCTCGGTATGCTACTTACTCGAAACGCCAGATTTCGATCTCGTGGGTAGTTTGTTCTACGACGTTTCAGCTCTCAATTCCTTCATCAAGTTTACTAAACTTCTTTCTCTCGGCTTTGTGCGGTTTGTATCCTAGCTTTAATCTTCTGGACTGCGGCGTTGGTAATTTGCACCAGCTGCTGCCCAATAGTTGTCGTTTGCCCCCTTCTTCCTAAAAGATAGGGGATCGAAATCTTCGTCCGTAGAGAACCTCGTATGTGGCCATTTGTATGGTGGCTTGGCAATTATTATTATAAGCAAATTTCATAAGGGGTAGGTACTTATCTCATCTTCCTGCAAAATCATTCACATATACCCTCAACATGTCTTCCCATATTTTCTTGAGCATTTTTGTTTGATCATCTGTTTATGGGTGGAATGTCGTACTATAACTGTGTACCCAATGCCTTTTGTTGAATTTTCCAGAAGCGAGATTTAAATCTGGCATCTCGGTCTAATACTATTGCCTTTTGTTGAATTTTCCAGAAGCGAGATTTAAATCTGGCATCTCGGTCTAATACTATTGCCTTTTGTTGAATTTCCAGAAGCGTACCGAATACCTTTACTGATGTATATTCATTTTTAATGTTAGCAAGAGTAGCTCAGTTGGGAGACTGTTAGACGGAAGATTTGAAGGTCACACGTGTTTTATCCACGTTCAACGCACCTGATACAAGTTTATTACCTGACCATACAATCTAAAAACATAACTTGCTTATTCAATCTAAAATTATTGATTATTTCTTTTTTAAATATAATGAATTAGTGGAAGTACCTTTACTTATGAATTTTCATTTTTAATATTAGCAG
>NW_019272578.1:7846-17714 GCF_002738345.1 Cucurbita maxima | reverse complement strand
CCTTATTCAATCTAAAATTATTGATTATTTCTTTTTTAAATATAATGAATTAGTGGAAGTACCTTTACTTATGAATTTTCATTTTTAATATTAGCAGGGATAGCTCTATTGGGAGAACGTCAGATTGAAGATTTGAAGGTCACGTGTTTGATCAACACGTTCACCACACCTGATTCTAGTTGCATAACCCGACTCTTCAATCTAAAATTACTTATTATTCCTTTTTGAAATCTCAATGAATTATCAGAAATACCTAACGTGTTCTAGTTCACCACACCTTATACAAGTTGGATAACTTGAATATCTTATTAAAAATGAGTGATTATTTCTATTTAAAATTAAAATGAATTAGCGAAAATACCTTTAGGATGAATTTTCATTTTTAATGTTAGTGTGGATAGCTCAGTTGAGAGAGCGTTAGATTGAAGATCTAAAGGTCTCATATTCGATCTTGCATAATTTGACTCTTCAATTTAAAATTAGTGATTATTTCTTTCTAAAATTTCAATTAATTAGCTGAAATACCTTTACTTAAAAAACTTTCATTTTTAATGTTAGCGGGGATAACTCAGTTTGGAGAGCGTCAAATTTAAGATTTGAAGGTCACGTGTTCGATCTCCATGTTCACCACACCTGTTTCGCAAAACCTGACTATTCAATAAAAAAATTAGTCATTATTCCTTTTTAAAATCTCAAGGGATAGCTCAGTTGGGAGAGCGTCAGACTAAAGATCTGAAAGTCACGTGTTTGATCCAAGTTCAAACTAAAATTAGTGGAAATACCTTTGCATTATGAATTTTAAATTTTAATTTTATTGTTCTTATTGTATGGAACAATAAAATTGATCTTCCCTTAGAATTGTCAATACATCCTACTTTCAATGTTCTTATTGCATGGATAGGCTAGGTTCAACTATCATTTCATGTGTTACTAGCTGATTCGTTTGAGTCAATACCATTTGGAGATTCAAAAGTAAATATTTGCACAGTTGAAGTAGCGGATGAAGTTGCAAGCATCATTTCATAGTGGTTAGAAAACTTTATTTATTATTTTAATTTCATAAAGTTTGTAATGCTCAAATTGACTTCGTCTTCTGTGGAGATTTAAAGGGATCGAGATTAAATCACGGGCACTAACTGTTTTTTTGTGGGGAGACTATAAATACCCACAAATTATTATGTAAAAGCATATTTGTGATTAATGAAATTGATCTCTCAAGTTGAGAGGTTCCCTCTTATAGAAATCTGAGCATATCTTTGTCGTATTTAAGTTTCATGCAATTCCTGTGGTAGATTGCATCTGAGATATTTAGTCAAGCAAAGGTACAAAGTAACACTAACAAAGGTACAAAGTAACACTAACAAAGGAACAAAGCTCATAAAAGATTTTTTAATCTAAAATACCATTGAACGGTCTTTTCAGTCTCATATAGGCTTTGTTCCCAAATTTTATATTATTGTGATGTTCCCAAATTTTATATTATTGTGATAGAAACTATAAATGATCATTATATTCATTGGTCAAATATTGCAATTGTGAAGAAGTGAAGAAGTCCTCCTTATATAAGTATCTTTTCTTTTTCTCTCCTACCCACCTTATACATAACATGTTAAATTAACTCATACTGAAAAAAATCATTTCTTTCTTTTGGAGATGCGGGGTATCGATCCCCGTACCTCTCACATGCTAAGCGAGCGCTCTACCATTTGAGCTACATCCCCACAATTTTTGCATCACAAAACCCTAAATTTTTCATCATCAATAATAGTGAAAATGAAGAAATATTGCTACACAACAGGTCATGAATAAGGAAAAATTTGAAAAGAAACAATATATTTAATAATAGATAATCTTATTTTTGGAGATGCGGGGTATCGATCCCCGTATCTCTCACATGCAAAGCGAGCGCTCTACCATCTGAGCTACATCCCCATCATTCTTACATCATAAAACCCTATTAATGTCCCATCATCAATAATAGTGAAAATAAAAAAATATCAAAATATTAATAACAAATAGTTTAGATATCCCCACAATTCTTACGTCACAAAGTCCTATGCATNTCCAAGCGATTTCTACAAGTATTTCTTAACAAAGAGTCCAAGGTGGCTACTTGCCTCGTCGCCGACGTTTGGGATCTCTATTCTTGAGCTTCCAATATTTGAATTACTTCAAATTTCCTTCCACGTACTTCTTATTGTGTCTAGTTTATGAAACCATAATGTTTTTATGAGAATCAGTCTGGAATGGGGTTAAAATTGAGAAAACCCAAAAAAAGGTCAAATTTTGAGTTGACTTGGATAGTTTAGTTTAACTGGCCATATCATCATTTTCTTCCTCTTAACAGGAAGAAGATGCACATTTTTCGCTTCGCCGCTATCTGAAACTCGGCCTGGACAGCCACATTTACAGCATTTCTCTCCTTGATGTCTTCGTGAAACTTAAAGATGGGTGTTACAAGGAAGGGCTAGGGATTGATTTGATACCTTCTCGTAGATCGTAGCCTAAGATATTCGCTTCTAAAGTTCATCCAAAATATGATTTATCGCTGGAGATAAAAGAAAGGATTTTTTATTGGGTAGCCGATTCTAGGGATTTCAAGGCCCTATTTCTTCATTAAACCTCTTCCATATCTTATCTTCAAGCTAAAGGAATTGGTTTTGGAGGAACGTGTTTGAGTGTAGGACTTTAACTTCTAGAAATCGTTCTCGGTATGCTACTTACTCGAAACGCCAGATTTCGATCTCGTGGGTAGTTCGTTCTACGACGTTTCAGCTCTCAATTCCTTCATCAAGTTTACTAAACTTCTTCCTCTGAAACTAGAGGAATCCTTAATTTGAAGGAAAAGAGATCGTAGATAGGATTTCGACTCTTATCCCTAATTTAATTTTGAAACCTATTTCCTTCAATTCGGCACGCTCTCGAGGTTATTTTTCTTCGTGGTCTTCTATGGAAGCATTCTTTGGAGGTGTAAAAATTGATTGGAATCATTTTTGCTCGACGAGTCATCATGTATCCTCGGATTGGATTTTCAAGTTTTTCTTAAAGTTCTTCAATGGCGTATTGAATTGGGGGAATGGTTTCTGGGCACTTTCAGCACTCTATTCCTTCATAGAACTTGTTGGTAATCTTGTTGAGAAACTGTAGGAATAAAATTGAAGAGAAATGGTGGAAGATTGCTCTCGAATTTGGAAGAAATCTAAGAGTAGGAGACCTATAATCTAAACGTTCATTGCCTTCAATTGGGGATCGACCTTTCTCGATTCTTATTTCGTATTGTTGCTCCTACTTCAGACTTTATAGGAGATGCTTAAACCGACTTTGAGAGTTCCAGAATCTTTGTTATTTAGAAGTTGAAAGATAAATGGTGGAGGATTGCTCTCGAATTTGGAAGAATTTTGCGAGTAGGAGACCCATAATCTAAATGCTTATTCCCTTCGATTAGGGGATCAACCATTCTCGATTCTTATTTCGTATTGTTGCTCCTACTTCAGACTTTATAGGAGGAGCTTAAACCGACATTGAGAGCTCTAGAATCTTCGTTATTTAGAGATCGAACTCTCTGGATAATTTTTCGGAGATATCAACTCCGATCATAGCCTTACCGACCTTGGCCTTGAATACTAGTCGTTGGATGTGATGATCCATGCGTGTTCGTTCTAGATCTTATCAAAATTTGGAGGAGATCCAACAGTTGAGATTTGAGTTTGAAGGATTTTGCTCGGATGGTCACTGTAGATGCTCTGATTCTAATTAGAGTGGCATTTCTCTAATTATCCATTCTTTTAGGGGTATTTTGGTAATTTTCCACTTTTCGAATATTTTATTATTATTTTTCTCGAAAAAAAATCCATAATTTTTCTACAAATTCCTCATTCATTTTTGATCATTTCCCTCTTATTTTGAATCTTGAGATTCCTTCTAGATAAGGAATTACAAATCCGGAAAGATTTTTTATAATTGATAAAATGACTTTTTTGTCGTTTTCATTTACTTTTTCATTTCCAATCCTTTTTAAAAGGTCTTTTAACTACTTGAAATCATTTGTTAGGGTACTTCATTGACTAAGTCCCTTGTTCTTGGTTAAAACTTTAATTTTTTTCCTTTCTATCCTTTGGGTCTTTCATGAGTGGCTTATTCTTATGGGAGATAATTTTCTTCATGTTTGGGGTGTTACATATACATACTCGTTACAAACACAAAATAAGAAGCATACTCAAAAGAAGAACAAAAAATACTATTTTAAAAACAGAGGTTAGTCCATGGCCACACTCTAATGTCTGCTCTCATCCACGACCAACTCTTAGTTACTTGAAAAAAAAATGATAAACATGGAGTGAGTAAAACTTAGTAAGTAGCCTACTTATAGGGTCTTAATCGCGACCTTAAGCTAGGATATTACTTCTTGTTATGTTTACAGGATCTTGTAGCTAAGAGGTCATCGTGTCATGTATCATATACTGATCTTGAAAACCTTCCTCTAAAATAACCTTCAATTTTCTCCCCATGAACACATGAGTGGTGTCGTCATAATCATGTAAGCCTACTGGTAAATCGTTGTGCAGGACATCTCGTTTAGCTGATGGGAAAGGTAGGCCTATCATAACATCCAGCTCATGATACATATTGCAGGATATCCTACCTAAAGAGGAATAGGGGCCTTTTAGTACACATCATAATGGTTACTTATGGGTATGGATCCTAGCAACTTATTTAGCATGTTATTCACATAGTTCTAGGTACTTGGTACCTGGATTATTGATGAACCTAGGTTTATACATAATGTCTTGGGCTAGGCTTTAGGAGTTGAGGTTTTAGCTTAGGAAAACATTAGAGGGTAACCTAACATGGACTGATTTGTGTGAAAACCTACTAGCACTTTGAGGACCTCTTTTCTTCACCAAACTTATGGGTAAACTTATTTAGAAGGTGCAGGAACAAGTTTGGAAATGAATAGTGGACTATAGTTCTCGAATTCGGGGTAAACCCATGAACACGATACCCCAAACAAAAAACTTGTATCTCTCGATTGGGTACTCGATTAAGCTTGCTTCTTGCCCCTAATAGTCTACCCTAATTCATAATTTATAGACGGATTTTTCACTACCATTGAAACATCTAGAATTTCTATAATTTCATTATTGATTTTTATTAAAAAATCTTCTCCCAGAAAAATCTTCTCCGATCGGAGCCTTCCTTTTTTAAGCACCTTGTAATTATAAAAAATCTTCTCCCAGAAAAATCTTCTCCGATCGGAGCCTTCCTTTTTTAAGCACCTTGTAATTATTGTTCTATAAAAAATTGAATGATTCCAGAAGTTTATAAAAATTAGAAAAAGTACCATTTTCTCAATGTTTTTTCAATTGTACTTGTTCTTTGCTTCTAGATACAACTTAGTAAGGATTATACACGGTCTCTTATTGGAGACCTTGAGTGTTGCAAATTCTCCTCTCCTTTGAAAACTTTCGGTCATCGAAAGTGCTTATTCTAAAATAGATCAGGGTACAAGGTTCTTATTTGCCTTCTGTTTCCCAAGTGGCTTCTTCTACTCTATGATTCTTCCATAGGACCTTAACAAGAGTGATTTCCTTGTTTCTCAATCTTTTGAATTTCTTGTCTATTATTTGAATCGGGTCTTCTTTATACGTTAGGTCATCTCTCAAGAAGAGAGTTTCATGAGCTAGTACGTGCGAAGGATCTAGGGTATACTTCCGTAGTATGGATACATGAAAGATATTACGTACTGCAGACAAATTTGGGCATTGCCCGATTCTATAGGCCACATATCCAATCCTTTCTAATATATCAAAAGGACGGATAAACCTAGGGCTTAGCTTACCTTTTTACCCTACCCGTGCACCCCTCTCATGTGGAACTTTTAGGAATATATGATCCCCTACCTACAATTCCATGTCCTTGCGCCTTAGGTCTACATAGCTTTTCTCTCGGCTTTGTGTGGTTTGTATCCTAGCTTTAATCTTCTTGACTGCGGCGTTGGTAATTTGCACCAGCTACTGCCCAATAGTTGTCGTTTGCCCCCTTCTTCCTAAAAGATAGGGGATCGAAATCTTCGTCCGTAGAGAACCTCGTATGTGGCCATTTATATGGTGGCTTGACAACTATTATTATAAGCAAATTTCATAAGGGGTAGGTACTTATCTCATTGTCCTGCAAAATCATTCACATATACCCTCAACATGTCATCCAATATTTCCTTGAGCATTTCTGTTTGACCATCTGTTTATGGGTCGAATGTCGTACTATAACTGCGTACCCAATGCCTTTTGTTGAATTTTCCAGAAGCGAGATTTAAATCTGGCATCTCGGTCTAATACTATTTCCTTTTGTTGAATTTTCAGAAGTGTACCCAATACCTTTACTGATGAATATTCATTTTTAATGTTAGCAACCGTAGCTCAGTTGGGAGATTATTAGACTGAAGATTTGAAGGTCACACGTGTTTTATCACGTTCAACGCACATAATACAAGTTTATTACCTGACTATACCGTCTAAAAACATAACTTCCTTATTCAATCTAAAATTATTGATTATTTCTTTTTTAAATATAATGAATTAGTGGAAGTACCTTTACTTATGAATTTTCATTTTTAATATTAGCAGAGATAGCTCTATTGGGAGAACGTCAGATTGAAGATTTGAAGGTCACGTGTTTGATCAACACGTTCACCACACCTGATTCTAGTTGCATAACTCGACTATTCAATCTAAAATTAGTCATTATTCCTTTCTGAAATCTCAATGAATTATCGGAAATACCTAACGTGTTCTAGTTCACCACACCTTATACAAGTTGGATAACTTGAATATCTTATTAAAAATGAGTGATTATTTCTATTTAAAATTAAAATGAATTAGCGAAATTACCTTTAGGATGAATTTTCATTTTTAATGTTAGTGTGGATAGCTCAGTTGAGAGAGCGTTAGATTGAAGATCTAAAGGTCTCATATTCGATCTTGCATAATTTGACTCTTCAATTTAAAATTAGTGATTATTTCTTTCTAAAATTTCAATTAATTAGCAGAAATACCTTTACTTAAAAAACTTTCATTTTTAATGTTAGCGGGGATAGCTCAGTTTGTAGAGCGTCAAAATTAAGATTTGAAGGTCACGTGTTCGATCTCCATGTTCACCACACCTGTTTTGCAAAACCTGACTATTCAATAAAAAAATTAGTAATTATTCCTTGTTAAAATCTCAATGAATCAGCTAAAATACCTTTATTGATGAATTTTAATTTCGAGTGATTGCGGGGATAGCTCAAAGAGAGCGTCAGATTGAATATCTGAAGGTCACGTGTTTGATCCACTTTCACCACACTTGGTTCACGTTGCATAATTTGACTATAAAATTAGTGATTATTTATGTTTTTGATCCATGTTCACTGCATTAACGATTATTTCTTTTAAAAAACTCACCTCTAATGATTGCAGAGATAGCTCAATTGGGAGATAGCGATTATTTCTTTTTAAAAACTCAACTCTAATGATTGCAGAGATAGCTCAATTTGGAGAGCGTCAGACTAAAGATCTGAAAGTCACGTGTTTGATCCACGTTCAAACTAAAATTAGTGGAAACACCTTTGCATTATGAATTTTCAATTTTAATATTAGTGTGGAGAGCGTCATAGTGAAGAGGAAACGTGTTCTCCACGTTCATTTATTTTAATGTTAAGCATAGATTGTGTGTCTGTAGATCTAAAGATAGCGTGGTGGATTCCTAATTCTTTATTTGACTATAAATGCTCTGTAAGACATTCAGTAAAATGACTCATTTTATTGTTCTTATTGCATGGAACAATAAAATTGATCTTCCCTTAGAATTGTCAATACATTCTACTTTCAATGTTGCTAAGTTGAGTTCCTTTGAAGGTGATGATTTTTCTGATTCGATGACGAATCCTGAAGAGGGGATGATGATAAGAATCACGGTGTACATTCTACTTTCAATGTTACTGAGTTGAGTTCTTTTGATGTAGGTGATGATTTTTTTGATTCGAGGACGAATCCTTTTGAAGAGGGGGATGATGATAAAAATCACGGAGTTCCAACTAGACATTTTACACAACCTAAGGCCAAGAAGATTCAACAAGCATTCATGCTTCATCTACAAAATTGGATAGGCTAGGTTCAACCATCATTTCATGTGTTACTAGCTGATTCGTTTGAGTCAATACCATTTGGAGATTCAAAAGTAAATATTTGCACAGTTGAAATAGCGGATGAAGTTGCAAGCATCATTTCATAATGGTTAGAAAACTTTATTTATTATTTTAATTTCATAAAGTTTGTAATGCTCAAATTGACTTCGTCTTCTGTGGAGATTTAAAGGGATCGAGATTAAATCACGGGCACTAACTTTTTTTGTGGGGAGACTATAAATACCCACAAATTATTATGTAAAAGCATATTTGTGATCAATGAAATTGATCTCTCAAGTTGAGAGGTTCCCTCTTATAGAAATCTGACCATATCTTTGTCGTTTTTAAGTTTCATGCAATTCCTGTGGTAGATTGCATCTGAGATATTTAATCAAGCCTTTATCAAGTTTGATTGTGGAGTGACTCAATTTAGAAAAAGGTTTCAAATCTTGCTTCTCACTCTTCAACTGTAATACAAACAAAGGTACAAAGTAACACTAAAAAAGCTACAAAGTAATACAAACAAAGGTACAAAGTAACACTAACAAAGGTACAAAGTAAACGTACAAAGTAAAGGTACAAAGTAAAGGTACAAAGTAACACTAACAAAGGTACAAAGTAATACAAAAAAAGGTACAAAGTAACACTAACAAAGGTACAAAGTAACACTAACAAAGGTACAAAGATCATAAAAGTTTTTTTTAATCTAAAATACCATTGAACGGTCTTTTCAGTTTCATATAGGCTTTGTTCCCAAATTTTATATTATTGTGATAGAAACTATAAATGACCATTATATTCATTGGTCTCCTTATATAAGTATCTTTTCTTTTTCTCTCCTACCCACCTTATACATAACATGTTAAATTAACTCATACTGAAAAAAATCATTTCTTTCTTTTGGAGATGCGGGGTATAGATCCCCGTACCTCTCGCATGCTAAGCGAGCGCTCTACCATTTGAGCTACATCCCCACAATTTTTGCANGTTAAGAAACCGTAAGATTTGAAAGTTTTGAATTCTAGACCAAATTTGTATCTAATTATTTCTTTTTATGACTAATTATAAATTAAGAGAAAAATATTTTTGTAAAGATAGATTAAACTCTAAAGCTTTGGTGACAAAACCATGTTTAGACTAGTAGTTTAAAGTCAGGAGATGCGGTCATAGGTGTGATTATTTTGGATGGGTTCGTATGAGGGAGCCTTCAAAGATTGTGCACTCACAGATGGGGTAGTTATGCAGCGTTAGTATGTCTTTGTGTCACATAATTGTTTCATACTCAACTTCTTCCCCTGAAGCTACAGGAATCCTTAATTTGAAGGAAAAGAGATCGTAGATANACCCTAAATTTTTCATCATCAATAATAGTGAAAATGAAGAAATATTGCTACACAACAGGTCATGAATAAGGAAAAATTTGAAAAGAAACAATATATTTAATAATAGATAATCATATTTTTGGAGATGCGGGGTATCGATCCCCGTACCTCTCACATGCAAAGGGAGCGCTCTACCATCTGAGCTACATCCCCATGATTCTTACATCATAAAACCCTATTAATGTCCCATCATCAATAATAGTGAAAATAAAAAAATATCAAAATATTAATAACAAATAGTTTAGATATCCCCACAATTCTTACGTCACAAAGTCCTATGCATCTCGTCATCAGTAATAGTGAAAATGAAAAACTATCCCAGCTC
>NW_019272578.1:6477-7703 GCF_002738345.1 Cucurbita maxima | reverse complement strand
ACTTTCAACACTCTATTACTCCATAGAACTTGTGGGTAATCTTGTTGAGAAACTGTAGGAATAAGTTTGAAGAGAAATGGTGGAGGATTGCTCTCGAATTTGGAAGAAATCTAAGAGTAGGAGACCTATAATCTAAACGCTTATTGCCTTCGATTGGGGGATCGACCTTTCTCGATTATTATTCCGTACTGTTGCTCCTACTTCAGACTTCATAGGAGATGCTTAAACTGACATTGAGAGCTCCAGAATCTTCGTTATTTAGAAGTTCGAAGAGAAATNAAGAAGTAATTTTCAATAATAGTGACATGAAAAACTATCCCTGCTCATTATGTCGTATCCACATTAGAAGTGAGCGCTCTACTATCTGAGCTACATCCCCATACTACAATCTCTTGAAGGGGCATTTTAAGAATCAAACTCGAGACCTCTCACTCCCAGAGCGAGAATCATACCACTAGACCAAATGCCCTTGTTATACCACTTGAAACGTATGTATGAAGCCTTAGGCCTAGGTATTAAGTTTGTATTTTTTCGTATTGCTGGAAACACGTGAAGTCCTCAGAGGTAGAATGTGTCTTGGAGAATAAAGCCCTGGAATGGGATATTGTATTAAGAGCATGATGGTAAGTATAAAATGTTGAATATGAAGTTAGGTTGATGTCGNACCTTGGCTTTGAATACTAATCGTTGGATGTGATGATCCGTGCATGTTCGTTCTAGTTCATATCAAATTTTAGAGGAGATCTAATGGTTGAGATCTAATGGTCTAGATCATAATCATGTAATCCTACTCGTAAATCGTGGTGCAGGACATCTCATTTAGCTGATGGGAAAGGTAGGCCTATCATAACATCCAGCTCNTCTTTTCTTGAACACCCAATATTTTTAACTTCTACTTAAATATATTTTTCTCTCATGAAAAATTGAATTGTTATAATATAAAAGGGTTATCAAACAACCCAACAAAAGAAACAAACTAATCAATTTGGATTGGATTGATTCGGTTTAGTTCATCAGTTTCTTTGATTTAATTTTTCTATTTTGTCTCATATAACAAGAAAATAAAGTTGTATTGAATGCACCTTAGTTTCATTTATGACAAACTCATATAAAACATAATTGCATTAATAATACTCAGAGTTGGAGTCTATAAGCATTTCATAAACTTTCGTGCAATTCATGCTTTATTAAAGATGAGATAAAATTTGGGGAACTTTAAATTACTT
>NW_019272578.1:0-6385 GCF_002738345.1 Cucurbita maxima | reverse complement strand
GAACAAGCTTGCTTCTTGCCCCTAATAGTCTACCCTAATTCATAATTTAGTTACGAATATTCCACTACCATTGAAACATCTAGAATTTCTATAATTTAATTCTTTATTTTTCTGAATCTTCTGCCAGAAAAGTCTTCTCCCATCATATCCTTTCTTTTTTAAGCACCTTGTAATTATTATTCTATAAAAAATTTAATGATTCAAGAAGTTTATAAAAATTAGAAAAAGTACCATTTTCTCAATGTTTTTTTAATTCTACGTGTTCTTTGCTTCTAGATAAAACCTAGTAGGGATTATACACTGTCTCTTATTGAAGACCTTGAGTGTTGCAAATTCTCCTCTCCTTTGAAAACTTTCGGTCATCGAAAGTGCATATTCTAAAATAGGTCAGGGTACAAGGTTCTTATTTGCCTTCTGTTTCCCAAGTGGCTTCTTCTACTCTATGATTCTTCCATAGAACCTTAACAAGAGCGATTTTCGTGTTTCTCAATCTTTTGACTTTCTTGTCTATTATTTGAATCGGGTCTTCTTTATAGGTTAGGTCATCTCTCAAAAAGAGAGTTTCATGAGCCAGTACGTGCGAAGGATCTAGGGTATACTTCCGTAGTATGGATACATGAAAGATATTACGTACTGCAGACAAATTTGGGCATTGTCCGATTCTATAGGCCACAGATCCAATCCTTTCTAATATCTCAAAGGGACGGATAAGCCTAAGGCTTAGCTTCCCCTTTTTACCACACCTGAGCACCTCTCTCATAGGGTGCTACCTTTAGGAATATATGATCCCCTACCTACAATTCCATGTCCTTGCGCCTTAGGTCTACATAGCTTTTCTCTCGGCTTTGTGTGGTTTGTATCCTAAACTTTAATCTTCTGGACTGCGGTGTTGGTAATTTGCACCAGCTCTGGCCCAATAGTTATCGTTTGCCCCCCTTCTTCCCAAAAGATAGGGGATCAAAATCTTCGTCCATAGAGAACCTCGTATGTGGCCATTTGTATGGTGGCTTGGCAACTATTATTATAAGCGAATTTCATAAGGGGTAGGTACTTATCTCAGCTTTCTGCAAAATCCATCACATATACCCACAACATGTCTTCCAATATTTGTTGAATTTTCCAGAAGTGAGATTTAAATTTGGCATCTCGGTCTAATACTATTGCCTTTTGTTGAATTTCCAGAAGCGTACCCAATACCTTTACTGATGAATATTCATTTTAAATGTTAGCAAGAGTAGCTCAGTTGGGAGATTGTTAGACGGAAGATTTGAAGATCACACGTGCTTTATCCACGTTCAACGCACCTAATACAATTTTATTAGGTGACTATACAATCTAAAAACACAACTTTCTTATTCAATCTAAAATTAGTGATTATTTCTTTTTTAAATATAATGAATTAGCGGAAGGACTTTTACTTATGAATTTTCATTTTTAATATTAGCGGGGATAGCTCAGTTGGGAGAGCATCAGACTGAAGATTTGAAGGTCACATGTTTGATCTCCACGTTCACTGTACCTGATTCTAGTTGCATAACCCGACTATTCAATCTAAAATTAGTCATTATTCCTTTCTGAAATCTCAATGAATTATCGAAAATACCTAACGTGTTCTAGTTCACCGCACCTTATACAAGTTGGATAACTTGAATATCTTATTAAAAATTAGTGATTATTTCTATTTAAAATTAAAATGAATTAGTGAAAATACCTTTACTGATGAATTTTCATTTTTAATGTTAGTGTGGATAGCTCAGTTGAGAGAGCGGTAGATTGAAGATTTAAAGTTCACGTATTTAATCTTCACGTTCACCGCACCTATTTCCATTTGCATAAGCTAACTATTCAATAAAAAAATTAGTTATTATTTATTTTTAAAATTTCAATGAAGAATGAAATAGCGAAATTACCCTTACACATGAATTTAGTTATTATTTATTTTTAAAATTTCAATGAAGAATGAAATAGCGAAATTACCCTTACACATGAATTTTGATTTTTAATGATTGCGGGGACCATATGCTTCGACCTGGCAACCATATGCTTCGACCTGGCAACCATATGCTTCGACCCGCATTGAACGCCGGGCCGCTTATTGAAGATAAAAGTACATCGAACCCATATGAAGTTTTATCATGAGCAGATTGAATCCATTGGGCAAAAATGGGTTCGATTAAGATTTGTTTCTCCGGAGTACCAAAAGCAAGCATGACATCATTATGAACATAAAGCCCCAAAGTATGGAACCCCAGAAAAAGGCTGGCCCAACTTAAATGGGATATGATAGCTTCTTTATGGTCTAACACTCTTGCCAATACATTATCCTCATTCTGTTCTGGATTGTAATCTCTAATAAAAAATGAAGCGAATTATTGATTGTGTCATAAAGACCTTTATGTCCACGCCCCAATCGTCCCCCCGGCACAGTTGGGATTGAATATCTGAAGGTTACATGTTTAATCCACGTTCATGGCACTTGGTTTACGTTACANGTTCACGGCACTTGGTTTACGTTACATAAGTCGATTAAGTTGCATAACTTTATTCAAACTAAAATTAGTGATTATTTCTTTTTAAAATATAATGAATTAGCTTAAATACCTTATTTATGATTTCTTTCCAAATATTAGTGAGGCTAACTTAGTTTTGAGAGCGTCAGATTGAAAATCCGAAGGTCACGTGTTCTTCGATCCACGTTCACCGCACCTAATTCAAGTCACATAACTTGACTCATGACTATTCAATCTAAAATTAGTGATTATTTCTTTTTAAAATTTCCGAATTTTCATTTTCAATGTTACAGGGGATAGCTTAGTTGGGAGAGAGTGACTAAAGATCTCAAGGGGTTACGGGTTTGATCCACATTCTAAAATTAGTGATTATTTTTTTTTTTAAAATCTCAATAAAGTAGTGAAAATATCTTTACCGATGAATTTTTATTTTTAATGTTAGCGGGATAACTCAGTTTGGAGAGCATTAGTGAAGATCTAAAAGTCACGTGTTTGATCCACATTCACGGCACCTAATTCAAGTTGACTAACTTGCATAACCTGAATATTAAATTTAAAATTAGTGATTATTTCTTTTTAAAATTTATGAATTTTCATTTTTAATGTTACAGGGGATAGCTTAGTTGGGAGAGAGTAATATTGAAGATTTGAAGGTCACATGTTCATTCGACCTTCACCACACCTGATTCAAGTAGTATAACTTACTATCTTATCTAAATTTAAAGATGATTTCTTTTTAAAAAATTTTAAAATTTTAATGAACTAGCGTAAATAATTTTACTGATGAATTTTCATTTTAATGTTAAGCATAGATAGCTCAATTCAATTGGTAGCGTAAATAATTTTACTGATGAATTTTCATTTTAATGTTAAGCATAGATAGCTCAATTCAATTGGGAGTGTAAATAATTTTACTGATGAATTTTCATTTTAATGTTAAGCATAGATAGCTCAATTCAATTGGGAGTGAGTCTGTAGATCTAAAGATAGCGTGGATTCCTAATTCTTTATTTGACTATAAATGCTTCCTAAGACATTTAGTAAAATGACTCATTTGATTGCATGGAACAATAAAATTGATCTTCTCATAGAATTGTCAATACATTCTACTTTCAATGTTGCTAAGTTGAGTCCCTTTGATGTACGTGATGATTTTTCTGATTTGAGGACGAATCTTGAAGAGGGGGATGATGATAATAATCACGGTGTACATTCTACTTTCAATGTTACTGAGTTGAGTTCTTTTGATGTAGGTGATGATTTTTCTGAATCGAGGACGAATCCTTTTGAAGAGGGGGATGATGATAAGAATCACGGTGTTCCAACTGAACCTATTACACAACCCAAGGCCAAGAAGATTCAACAAGCATTCATACTTCATCTACAAAATTGGATAGGCTAGGTTCAACCGTCATGTCATGTGTTACAAGCTGATTCGTTTGAGTCAAGATCATTTGGAGATTCAAAAGTAAATATTTGCACGGTTGAAGTAGCGGATGAAGTTGCAAGCAACATTTCATGAGTGGTTAGAAAAATTTATTTATTATTTTAATTTCATAAAGTTTGTAATGCTCAAATTGACTTCGTCTTCTGTGGAGATTTAAAGGATCGAGATTAAATCATCGGCACTAACTTTTTATTGTGGGGAGACTATAAATACCCACAAATTATTATATAAAAACATATTTGTGATCAATGAAATTGATCTCTTAAGTTGAGAGGTCCCCTTATAGAAATCTGAGCATATCTTTGTCGTTTTTATGTTTCATGCAATTCTTGTGGTAGATTGCATCTGAGTTATTCAATCAAGTCTTGATAAGTTCCATTGTGAAGTGACTCAATTTAGAAAAAGGCTCCAAATCTTGCTTCTCACTCTTGGATCTCATAATCTAATTCTAGCTTTATATCTTGGTTTATCCAAATTTTGTATAAGAATGTGTTAATTTCTTTAATACAAGGGTTCTTGCTTCTACAAAACCTTGGCTCGTTGGGCTAAAGATTACGGTTGGTCTATCATTCTTCAACGGGATCTTCTATCTCCATGACTTGCTCTGATGCGGTCGTTCTTCTAACGTCGGTGACACGTCCAGTTGTCGAGATTGGTAATGTGAGTTTGTAACCCATCCATTGAGGTTCTTGGAATGATTCTATAGCTTATCATTTCCATGTTGGGAGTTGGATCAGGGGTCTTGGGCGAAGGAATCCTTGGTTTACCGCCCCTTCAAGTTGAAGGAAGTGTCATAAAATAAGGCTAATTTTTTTTTTCAATTTTATTAATTTGTTTGAGTAATTTTATTTGATTTTATTTCAATTTTGTCAATTTCACTCGGGTGCTCATCTCAATCATTTCAGACTTGTTGGCGTTCAATAAGAGAGCCCTTTGAAATAACTGGTAACTGTTCAACTCGATTATCACATTAATAATTTGAATCAAATAAAGTGACATTAACCATTTGAATCACCTCAACCCCACTTGTTGAACTTGACCAAATGTCTATAACAGAGCACTAACAAACATACAAAGTAATACAAACAAATGTACAAAGTAACACTAACAAAGGTACAAAGTTCATAAAAGGTTTTTTTAATCTAAAATACCATTGAACTTGACCATTATAGTGCCTCTCAAACGTAGGTAAAGTTTAAATTCGAGTCTCCTTGTCAAACTCACTCGGGTGCTCATCTCAACCATGATGGCGTTCAACAAGAGAGACCTAAAAAATAGCCGGATTATCGCATTAACCATTTGAATCACCTCAACCCCACTTGTTTAAATTGAAACAAATATCTATAACATAACACTAACATAGGTACGATGTTCATAAAAGTATTTTTAATCTAAGATACTATTGAACTTGACCATTATAGTGTCTCTCAAAATTAGGCAAAGTTTAAATATAATTGGTGACAAAAGATGAAACTATAAAATAAAAAGAAATGTGAAAATAATATTCCATTTCAGAGAATTAAACCAGAATCTCCTATGTGAAAGCAAAATATACAAACCGTAGGACAACAATGAATTTTAAGTGTAGTTGTCTTAGAGTCTTTTGTCTAATCGCTAATGAGTTTTACTATAATGTTTTGGGTAATTTCTAACTCTTCGACACGTCCTTTCATGTGTGTGATAGAATTCTCAGAGTTATCGAGACGTTTCGAGCTGTTCGATCGTTTGGCTCTATCTTCAAAAGGATCAACATCGTTTGGCTTGAGGTGTGGTTCTCTACAATCCAACTTGTCAAACTCACTTGGGTGCTCATCTCAACCATGATGTCGTTCAACAAAAGAGACCGCGAAAACGACTAGATTATCGCATTAACCATTTGAATCACCTGCTCATCTCAACCATGATGTTGTTCAACAAGAGGGACCTCTAAGGCGACTGGATTATCGCATTAACCATTTGAATCACCTCAACTCCACTTGTTAAAATTGAACCAAATATCTATAACATAACTCTAACAAAAGTACCAAGTTCATAAAAGTCTTTTTAATCTAAGATAGAAACAGTAAAATAAAATGAAAAAAGAAACTAATACTTCATTGACAGGAATCAAACCCAATGAAAATAAGAATCAAACCCAATGAAAATAATATTTCATTGACAGGAATCGAACCCAAATCTCCTCAATGAAAGCCAGATATCCTAACCACTAGATGACAATGGATTTTTGGTGAGGATGTCCTAAAGTCTTTTGTCAAATCGCTGAAGAGTTTTAGCATGATCTTTTATTTAATGTCTAACTCTTTGACACGTCCTTCCTTGTGTGTGTTAGAGTTCTCAGAGCTACCACGATGCTTCGAGTTATTCGATTATGTGGCTCTTTCTTCAGAAGAGTCAACATCAAATGTTAGGTCTTTGATTAGCAACCCAT
>NW_019272577.1:12244-19007 GCF_002738345.1 Cucurbita maxima | reverse complement strand
ATCCTAAATTAATTTCTTATAACCATAACTATAAACGATATAAAGGAGAAGGAAATCTGAGATAGGATTTTACATAATGACTAACCAAAATCTCTAAATCTTCAATTTGTTTATGTTGAAAGCCATCCTACTCCTTTTTCTCGAATTGGAGGTTAGTGGAGAGAAGGAGAAAATGTTATTTTTATTTATTTATTTATTTATTATTATTATTATTTAACTATTTATTTTTATAATTATTTCTATTTAACTTTCTTGGGGTAAAGTGTTTTTGTAATAGCCCAAAATAAAATAAAAAAATAAACAAAACAAAAAAATAGTTAAAGGGTAAAGTGTTTTTGTAATAGCCCAAAATAAAATAAAAAAATAAACAAAACAAAAAAATAGTTAAAATAATAAGTGTTTTTGTAATAGCCCAAAATAAAATAAAAAAATAAACAAAACAAAAAAATAGTTAAAATAATAATAATAATAAATTAATTAATTAATTAAAATTAGAATTTAAAATATATATATATATATATATATATATATATATATCCTCACCTCTCTCCACTAACCTCTTGTCGCTCCCCACAATTATCTCTACTCGACCCATTCCAACTGCAAAAAACGAAAGAAACTGAAAAAAAAAAATAGTTAGATTTGAGAAAAAGTAAAATGACTTTCAACATATTGGAGATTTAGAGATTTTTGTCAGATATTACAATAAAATCCTATCTCAGATTTCCTTTTCCTCTATAGTTATGGTTATAAGAAATTAATCTAGGATCAAATCTTCTTTCATATCTTAACATGTAATAATCAGATCTCATATACAATTGATTAGATTTTTGTTAGCTCAGTAATATCTGTTTACACAATTGAAAAACCTATTTATAGGATGAAAATAACTAGAGAGGGAGGGAGATTGAGGAAAGATTTGTTAATCAGTATTTAACAATAAAACATGAAATATGAGAGGGGCAGTGAGCTCCTTTCAATCTCGTCTAACAGAAAAGATCAGAATTTATATCGGGGGCAGTGAGCTCCTTTAAATTGTCTAACAGAAAATATCAAAATTTTACGATGGCCTTTACCATGGCCAATATAAATTAGTGAAATAATTTTATAGAGTTCAAACTTGAAACAGATGTCATGAGCTCATATAGGTTGACTCAGATTTCAAAGGATGAAATCGAACTTTCATTAAAGATATATTTGTGACAACGACTTAAGCGAGCCAGGTAAGTGACCTTACTATCGGCATGGTTATATTTGATGTTGACACGTGCCCTGTGGTTCTGCACGTGTCATATATATTGATATGTGTGAATTGTCTGTGGATCAATATGCTTCCTATATGTTAATGAAACGTTAAGGTTAGGTTACATACCGGAGTGCTGCTATGGATAGGAGAGATTGATGAAAGAATACGGTCAGGTTATGGGTAGAAAGGGATAGGTTTGTGATAGATTGATAGAACGATAGTGTTAGGATACGTTCTTGTGATGATATGACTAAGGTACATTACTTAATGATATGTCTGTGATAGGTATACGAACGTTAAGGTTATGGTAGATATGACTAAGGTACATTACTTAATGATATGTCTGTGATAGGTATACGAACGTTAAGGTTATGGTAAGTTAGAGAACGACATGACTATGAAGTCTTTACGTTATGACTTGTTTATGATATGATACAGTGTATGCTAGATTATTGTGCTTAAGTACGCAGTCATGTGAACGTGAATGTATGTTATGTATGCTGTTTAGTCTGATGTGATGTGTAATGCATGTAACAATATGTTGTTCTTGAATGGCTATGGCATGATTGTATGAAATGTTTGAATGTAAACAGCATGAATTGTATGACATGAAATACGGTAAACTGTCTGGAATCATAACCCCGATAGGAATATGTATGAAATGTAAATTGAAAATGAGAAAGACATGAAGCAAAGAACGTGATGTAGAAGTAGTGGGGACCTCATACATTATGTGTGTTCATGCATCTGGGGGGATACCCCTATCCCATCACGAGGGTACGGACGCATATATCCAATGGAAGGACAACGATCGTTATGCTTTGCATGACAGAATTCGAACCTAAGCGCGAAGAGCTCAATTAATTTCAAATCTGTCGCATTAACCACTCAAGCACATCAACATTTGTTAAAAAAATCTATGTTTAATTTCATAAATTATGTAAAAGTCAAATGGTCAATTTGACTTATTCTTTGTGGAGATTAAAGGGGATCGGGAATAAATCCCGTCCACAAACATATCGGGATTGAATCCCGGCCACAAACGTCTTTTTTCGGGAGACTATAAATACCCACAATATGTTATGTAAAAATTAGATTCGTTGATGAATGTAATTCAGATCTCAAATTGAGACGTTTTCCTTAGAAATCCGAGCATCATATTTGCCATTTCTAAGTTTCAAGCAATTCTTGTGGTAGAATTGCACCTGAGCCATTCAATCAAGCCTTGATCAAGTTATATTGTGGAGTGACTCAATTTAGAACAAGGTTCCAAATCTTGCTTCTAGAGCTTCGATCGTAAGAGGTAATCTAATTCTAGCCTTATCTCTTGGTTGATCCAAATTTCGCATAAGGAGGTGTTAATTACTTTGATTCAAGGGTTCTTGCTAAAATAAAAGCTTGGATTGTTGGGCTGAGGATTAGGTTGCCTTATTAGTGGTATTAGAGCCAGGTTGCATCTTTGTGGCCGACTCTAGAATTGATTTTATCTTTAATTTCCGCTATTGTTTATCGTCTCTTTAAATCTGTCATTTATTTTCTTACTGTCATTTCCAACGTTCTTCATTATCCTTCTACTTTGTTCTTAGTGTCCTGTTAAAGATCATATTTAGATCTTGAAAAAAAAAAAAAATCTTATCATATTGTCCTTAATATATTCTTATCATTAGTCCATTTGCACGTTTATTTGAAGATCAAATAAATTTCTATTCTCATTTTTCCTAAAACATATAAATCTGGAATTGTTGTGTTCGATCTTCACAACCATTTTCTTTGGAATTCATTTTTTTTTCAGTGTGCAATTATATCCAAAAATATCTTTGTCCCTTATTTATTTGATCATTTCTTGGTTTTATTTTGTTGTTACTACATAATTACCTTGTCTTGATTGTCTTGAATAGCTCGCTACTATCAGAATTTCTTTATCCATATTATCTACCTTGATAAGAAATTATTAACTTTTCCAAATAGCCTACCTTTGTGTGTTAAACACGAGTGTTCCTGAGTGTAAAATCAGTAAGTTGAGTGTGTGAGGTCCTAAGCTTATAAAACTACTGTTTGTAAAATCATGAACCAAGACGAGAAAAATGGAGGGGAGATCAATGATTTAGTTGAAGAAGTCCAGAAGAATGAGAAGAAACTAAAAAATGGTATTCATTTGGCTTTTATTACAAGAAGACTTCTTAAAACTCATGATGTTGATGATCAAAGAGACAACCTATTTCACACGCGGTGTTTAGTCAAGGGGATTGCTTGTAGTCTTATCATTGATAGTGGAAGTTGCACCAATGTAGTAAGTACTATGTTGATCAAAAGGTTGCAAATTCCAACTCAAGATCATCCTAAATCTTACAAGCTCCAATGACTCAATGATAGTGGAACAATGAAGGTAATTTCCCAAGCTTTAATATCTTTTACTTTGGGAAAATATAAAAATGAAGTTATTTGTGATGTGTTGCCAATGCATGCTGGAGACATATTGCTTGGTCGATCATGGCAATTTGATAGGAGGGTTATGTATGATGGCTATTTGAATAGGTATTCTTTTGTAAAAGATGGTAGAAAAACCATTCTTGTACCTTTGAGTTCTGCAAATGTATTTGTTGATCATCAACATCATTCTCCATAACTTTGAGTTCTTCTTGTTTTATTTTGTTGTTATTTCATAATTAACTTATCTTGATTGCCTTGAATAGCTTGCTACTATCAGAATTGCTTTACCCATATATTAGCCTACCTTGATCATAATTTAGTCACTTTCCCAAACAGCCTACCTTTGTGTGTATAAACACGAGTGTCCCTGAGTGTAAAATCAATGAGTTGAGTGTCTAAGGTCCTAAACATATTTCACTACTATTTGTACAATCATGAACCAAGACGAGGAAAATGGAGGGGAGATCAATGATCTAGTGAAGAAGTCTAGAAGAATGAGGAGGAATTAGAAGATTGGATTCATTTGGCACTTATAACAAACAGACTTGTTAAAACTCAAGTTATGGAGAATGATGTTGATGATCAAAGAGACAACTTGTTCCACATGCGGTGTTTAGTCAAGGGTACTGCTTGTAGTCTTGTCATTGATAGTGGAAGTTGCACCAATGTTGTAAGTACCATGTTGATCAAAAGGTTGCAAATTCCGACCCAAGATCATCCTAAACCTTACAAGCTCCAATGGCTCAATGATAGTGGAACAATGAAGGTAGTTTCTCAAGCTTTAATATCTTTTACTTTGGGAAAATATAAAGATGAAGTTCTTTGTGATGTGTTACCAATGCAAGTTGGAGATATATTGCTTGGCCGACCATGGCAATTTGATAGGAGGGTTATGTATGATGGCTATTTGAATAGGTATTCTTTTGTAAAAAATGGTAGAAAAAAACTATTCGTTTACCTTTGAGTTCTGCAAATGTATTTGCTGGTCAATTAAAGTTGGAGGAAAGAAAAACAAGAGTTGAGTGAAAAAATAGAGAAAAATCAAAGAGAAAAAAAGAAGAATGAAAAAAGGGATGAAATTGATGAAAAAAGGAAGAGAGAAAGAGTTATTTGGCTACAGTTGGAGATGTGAGAAGGTTTTCACAAAAATCGATTTTTGTACTTTTGTACAATGGAGGATTTTTGGTCTCTAACTATAACAACTTGGCTTTGCCGGGTGTTTTTCAATCTCTTTTACAGGCATTTGAAGAAATGTTTCAAGATAAAGAAATACCTCCCATTAGAGGTACTGAACATAAAATAGATTTCATTCCAAGGACTGTCATTCCTTATAAGCCAGCTTATCGAGTCAATTCAACCGAGACAAAATAAATTCAAAGGAAAGTGGAGGAGCTCATGGAGAAGGGCTATGTATGGGAAAGTTTGAGACCATGTTCTATACGAGACTTATTGGTGCCAAAGAAAGATGAAACTTGGTGCATATGCATGGATAATAAAGTCATCAACAAAATCATGGTAAAGTATCGACATCCTATTCCTAGGTTAGACGATATGCTTGATTTATTGCATGATTCGTGTCTAGTTATAAAAATTATCTTGAAATATGAATATCATCAAATTAGAATGCTAGGAGATGAATGGAAAACAACTCTCAATATTAAATTTGGATTGTATGAATGGCTTGTTATGCTTTTTAGGTTAACTAATGCTCCTAGTACACCCATGCGCTTAATATATAATATTTTGAGAAAATATATGAAAACATGTTGTTGTTTATAT
The DNA here is from genome assembly GCF_002738345.1 of Cucurbita maxima. Classification (NCBI taxonomy): domain Eukaryota; kingdom Viridiplantae; phylum Streptophyta; class Magnoliopsida; order Cucurbitales; family Cucurbitaceae; genus Cucurbita; species Cucurbita maxima. The sequence goes on along the minus strand of NW_019272577.1, from coordinate 13,552 downwards.
TCATAATATTATAATTTATTTGAAGATTTTGTTTGAGCATGTTAAATTAGTTTTGATTACACAAAAAAGATAAATTTAATTTTAATAAGGCTAGTTTTTGCATGGAAAAAGTTCACTCTATTTGCTTCATAGTTGGTAAAAGTAGAGTAGCTTTAGATAGAGACAAAGTTAAATTAATTATGAATTTGCCAATACAAAAAAGTGCACGTAAATTTAGAAGTTTTCATGAGTTAGCTAACCTCTATAAGATATTTATAAATGATTTTAGAACCATAACTGAACTATTAAAATTGAATGTTGTTTTTAAATGGGGAGAAATGCAAGAGAATGCATCCAATTTTCTTAGGAGGAAATTAAGCAAACCATCCTTTGTTTTGGCTAGCTTTGATAAAACTATTGAAACTGAGTGTGATGTATGTGGTTTGGGCATAAATGTTGTTTTAATTCAAGATGGAGAGCACTTAATATATTTTAGTGAAAAACTAAATGGGCCAACATTGAAATATGCTACCTATGATAAAAAATTATTTGCTTTAGTTCATATATGGTATGTGTTGCAACACTACTTATGGCCTAGAGAATTGGTGATCCATTTTGATCATGAAAACTTAAAGTATGTGAAGGGTAAAAGCAAACTGAATCGAAGACATGCAAAGTGGGTGGAATTTATTGAAACATTTTTGTATGTCATCAAATATAAGCAAGGTAATATGGTAGCTGATGTGTTATCTAAAAGGTACGATCTCTTTACTTAGTGCAAAAATTCTTGGACTTGAGCATATTACCGAATTATATAAAGATGACCAAGATTTCAGAACTATTTATCCATCTTGTCTTGCAAAAAAAAAAGCTATGGCCGGTTATTATTTGTTTCATAAATTTTTTATGCTTTGTATTCCTAAATGCTCTATAAAAGATTTACTTTGGAGAGAAGCACATGGTGGTGCCTTAATGGGACATCTCATGATTAATAAAGTTTATAAGATGTTGCATAAACATTTCTTTTGGCCGAAGATGAAGCATGATATCCAAAAGTTTTGTAGCAAACCTTGGACTAATATATCTATACAATTTGTTCTTGGTTTACTGCACACTAAAATTGGTAAAGATTGTATTTTTGTTGTGGCAGATACGTCATTTTATTTCTGAATCAAGGACGAATCCGATTAAAAAAAAATATGTCAACAACAGAATTTGAACCTACAGGCAGAAAACTCAATTGATTTCAAATCAAATCTGTCGCATTAGCCACTCAAGCACATCAACATTTGTTAGAAAAAATTATGTTAAAGTCAAATGGTCAATTTG
>NW_019272577.1:9377-11578 GCF_002738345.1 Cucurbita maxima | reverse complement strand
CAGTATAGAAAATGCCTTGGTACAAACCACATAAGTAGACCCAAGCAATATTGTTCATACAACCAAAGACGATCCCTATAGGAATTAAACACCCCTCAAGCAAACCATTACCTCAACTGAGTTTTGGTTAAGTTGGGAATTTGCGAGATAAAATCCACCAATAATGAGAATGAAGTGATGGAAGTCATGACTTCAAGGTTTGGTTGGAGTCTTCACGAACTAAGTTCAAGTTTATGGACTTCCAAAAGTGTGATGTACCCTTTATGCCACAAATGAGATATGGGGTGTAGGATATTTCTATTGATGGATCACCTCAGGGATGACAAGTCGTTTTGGACCTAATGGATGACAATTCTTATTTGAAACTATAGTTCTAGAATTTTTTGAACTTATTTGTTCTACATCACCTTAAAATTTCTAAGGTCCTCGTAAAAAGTTTGAAAGTTCAACTTAAAAAAATAAATCGGGAATTTAATACCTTGAGTGCTATACCATATGTAATTCATGAATTGCTTTCTCTATTTTATATTTTCTACCGGAAAGTATGCATATTTTATTGTCCATTTTATGAAAGAGTTTTAAAAATCAATCAAATATTTATTATTCTTGGGCTAGTAACAATTATCTATTCGAGGAATTTTGTTATTGAAAATCTAATAAATCTCAAAAATTATCCCAAAATTAACCTTAAATTGTATTGCATAACCGAAATTAGTTAAATGATTAAGTTTTTAACCACCATAGCATGAATTTACATAGTTTCTTGCATGTACTATAAGTATGTATATTTATTCACATGTCCAACACAAATTGGTAGTTAAGCTAAAGGTTGATTAGGAAATGATAAAGAATATTGTCGTTTTCTTTCTTTTCACGGTGGCTTTAGTGGGGGCTGAGGTTCCAAGGGTCGCGTTACCACCACCAGGACCTTCTAGATATTACATTCATGTGGTTAACGGGCTAAGCAAACTTGGGTTGCTTGTGCATTGTCAGTCTAAAGACGATGACTTGGGGTATCATCGTTTGCTTAATCAAGGAGATGATTACCAATGGAACTTCAAGGTTAACTTTTGGGGAACAACCCTCTAGTGGTGCAAATTAGAGACGCCACATGCATCTGTCTCTTTTGAAAGCTTTTGGCCTGAAACACAGCACTTATGGCTCCGTGATAGGTGCAAACATGGAACTGTAGGAACTTGTATTTGGACGGCTAAAGATGATGGAATTTACTTGAGAAACTTTCTTGCTAATGTTGATGAATTGATTCACAAGTGGATCTATAAAAGATAGAGAAGCTTTATTATCTCCTTTTGGTGGAATTATCCTTGAGGAACAAATGAAAAATAATGGGATAACACAAAAAGGTTGTTGTTTTGTTTTTGTATGAAATGTATTTGATAATGAAGTGTATTGTTTTTCTCCAAAATTTTAAATTATGAAGAAAAAAAATTTAATTTGTATATGAATACAAGTTTTCAAAATTGTAATATCATTTTTATATTAAAACTAAAAAATAATGAATTTTACTGACCAATCTTAGAGAAAGTTTAGAATAATAAAATCTAAAATAGATATTAAACGCTCATGTTACTGTAATCTTCACATCGATTTTAAAATAGGATGGTAGGCATAATCCTTAAATTTCCATATATCTTATTAAAAGTTTCACATATTATATTGTAGTTCCACAACCTTTTTTGATGTCCGATTTTCAAGAATTTAAATTTCTGACCAAAACTAAAATTATGAAAAAGCAAACGGAAAAAAAATGAAAAGTAAAATAAAATAAAACATGAAAATTCGATAAAATATAAATTTAAATGAAGATAAACAACACAAAAATTTAATACAAAATAATATTTAATTACAAGAGGGTGCTGTTAAATGTTTTTATAAAGGCAAAAATGGTGTTGGGATATACAAACACAACTAGTGAGGCGAACACCTTATATCGTGTAAAGTTATATTATCGTGTAAAGTTATACGTGCTCTTTACGCTGGACTTTGTCGGGCACAACACAATACACGTCACTAGACCCTCATAAAAGAAAAAGTCTTCATGATAACATGTCGAACATAAATATCGAAGGTATGCATCCATACTAACATAACATAATGGGGAAGTATCCCAATACACATGACATACATACATGCACGAGGTCCCATAATTTTTATTCGTAAGATAACATTTATTTCATTTC
>NW_019272577.1:0-9064 GCF_002738345.1 Cucurbita maxima | reverse complement strand
TATATATATATATATATATCTGTCATTCAGGTGTCGTATCATAATCATATCATATCGTAAACACTTCATGGTCATATCGTAACCTAATTTATTACAGTCTTCACGTTCTTATACCTATCACAGTGATATCGTTTCATGAACGTACCTTAGTCATATCGTTATAGGAATGGATCTTAACGCTATCATTCTATCAATCTATCATAATCCTATCCCTTTCTACCCATAACCTAACCATATACTTTTATCAATTGATTGTGACCATATCGTTTTTATCAATCTCCCATATCCATAGCACTCTATACGTAACCTAACCTTAACGTTTCATCAACATATCTTACTCCTATCATTACATTACGTTCAATGCATCCTTTTCGCATCCTATCTCAAACATATCATTGAACACATCGTACCATAAGTATTAACATACAATTCACATATTATAACATATAAATACCATATCATAAGCATATCGATTAATAAAAAATTCACGCATATCAATATATATGACACGTGCAGAACCACAGGGCACGTGTCAACATCAAATATAATCATGCCGATAGTAAGGTCACTTACATGATTAGCTTAGGCTGGTGTCACCAATTTATCATTGAGAAAGTTCGATTTTGTCCTTTATATTCAAGTCCACCTTTATGAACCATGACATTAATTTCAATTTCAATTCTCTAAATTTTACAATGCTCTGTGTTAGACTTCATGTGAGCATTAGAGTCTCTATGAGCGGAGTCTTGGAGGGTTATATATTATATATATATATCCATTTTCATTAAATATGTTATGTTCTATTATTACTGTTTTAGGGAAGATATTGTTACTAAAAAGATTTTGATGGAGTTTCTTGACATGATATTTCTTTGGTTTATATTTTAATGTTCACCAAATCCTTTATTTTAAATCTATTAAATTTCCTTTTTTTCATCTACTTCCCTTTTGATTAATTTTAATTATGTTCACCATGTACTCTATTAAATTTCATCTATGTATTTTTCAAATTAACCGTATTTATTTTAATTCTTTAAATTTCTCCTTTTTCTTTCTTCTTCTTCTCGTATTTTTCTTTTATTTTTCTTTTCTATTTGGTTAACAGTATTCTTGATTTCCATTCGAATTTCATTTTGCTCGATCTGTGCTAATTAAGTGTCGCGAACTCGCATAGGTTTACTTGGATTTCAAAGGGAAAATTTGAACTAGCTCCAAGTAAGATTTAGGGACTTCAACTTAGCTACCTTGGTAAGTTTCTTCACTACTATTTTGGTTCGAAGCACGAGCGGCGGATGCCCTATGGCCCTTGCTTGTGTCGTCCCTTGTGATTTCTATATTTGCATATTATGTTATGACGTGTTGTTGTGAAGACAAATGTTACGCTTTGTAATTTCATGTTTACTTATTATGCTATTGTGAATGTGACATGTTATGAAAGTATGGTAGCATAGAGTACATTCACCTTATGTAATGATAAGAAATGGTTATGTAATGTATGAAATGAACAAAGATAGGCATTGCACCAAAGATACATGCCCAGATTTTAATTGGTATAGCATGGTAAGTGCTAGGCTGCTCTCATCATCCATGGGAGGTTCGTTGGCAAACCCTATCCATAGGACAATCTGGTCACACAAGGTTAGGGAAGTGATCCCCTATGCTTGTAAACTATTAAGATTACCCTTATAATCCTACATCCCCTCTTTTGACGGATCTACTATGCAAGATAATCAAAATGAACTATCATTCACACAATCCTAGTTGGCCTAGGCCTGGCTCGACCGTACTTGTACCAAAGTGTAAAAGGAAGTTGAAGTAACGGCCTAGATGCTACCTTTTCTTTCTTATTTGTACCATCTTTCTATTCTATGACCATGGAAACTTGCTTTGCTTATGCAGTGAGGGATCGAATACCTAGGTTGAGGCACGTCCTCATAAAATTCTAATCAAACAATATGGTGATTTCTAGTATGAACATCTTGGAAAAGAGTTTGATTGGTTTCTTCCTTAGGGCCAGAGAGTCACCTATATTTGGGAGATGTGATTCTTCTTAGCCATCCTCTAGGCTATCTCATGTTGGGAGATGTGATTCTTCTTAGCCAGCCTCTAGGCTATCTCATGTTATCCCACATTCCCTTTTTAAGGAACAGGTTAACAACATAGTGGCCATATTCAAAAGACCGCGGAATAGAAGCTCAAACTACCCTAACTAGCATGTGCATAGCTCAATAGTACTAATAATGTAGTGGAAAGTGATAAGAATAGAAGCTCAAACTACCCTAACTAGCATGTGCATAGCTCAATAGTACTAATATTGTAGTGGAAAGTGATAAGAATAACGGTGTTCCAAATGTTCCACCTGGACCTATTACACGATCCAAGGCAAAGAAGATTCAACAAACATTCATTCTTCATCTACAAAATTGGATCGGATCGGTTCAACCATCATTTGTAGAATTAGAAGCTGATACGATTGACGGTGGACAATTGAATATTTGCACGGTTGAAGTTGGAATACTTTAAAATGTCAACCACAAGGTTTGAACTTACACGAGTGAAGTCCAATAGATTTCAAATTTATTTCTTTAACCACTCAAACATATCAACGTTTGTTAAAAGATTTTATTGTTTTTTTCGTTTTCACTTTGCAATGGTTAAATGGTCGAAATTGACTTCGTCTTTTGTGGAGATTAAAAGGGATCGGGATTGAATCCCGACCACAAACGTCTTTTGTCGGGAGACTATAAATACCCATAATATATTATGTATAAATCAGATCCGTGGATGAATGTAATTCAGATCTTAAATTGAGATGTTTTCCTTAGAAATCCGAACATCATATTTGTCATTTCTAAGTTTCAAGCAATTCTTGTGGTAGAATTGCACCCGAGCCATTCAATCAAGCCTTGATAAAGTTAGATTGTGGAGTGACTCAATTTAGAACGAGGTTTCCAAATTTTGCTTCTAGATCTTCGATCATAAGAGGTAATCTAATTCTAGTCTTATCTCTTGGTTGATCCAAATTTCGTATAAGGAGGTGTTAATTACTTTGATTCAAGGGTTCTTGCTTCAACAAAAGCTTGGGTCGTTGGGCTGAGGATTAGGGTTGCCTTATCAATTTGGTATCAGAGCCTAAGCTTACATCTTTGTGGCCGACTCTAGAATTGATTTTATCTTTCATTTCTGTTATTGTTTATCTTTTCTTTAAATTTGTCCATTTATTTTCTTGCTGTCATGTCCTCCATTATTCATCAACTTTTCACTTTATTCTCATTTTCTTCCTAAAGATCACGTTGAGATCTTGAAAAAAAAAATCTGCTCATATTTGTTCTTACGATTGTGATTATAAACGATATTTATCATTTTTTTTAGATCATTTGCATGTTTATTTGAAGATCAAATAAACTTCAATTCACATCTTTTTCTTCATCCATCTAAATCTAGAACCATTGTGTTTGATATATTTTTTTTTTTCATAATCTACGCTTGAAGATGACTTCTAAATTTCCCGAATTCTGTAAAAATGAGAGTTAAATTGTTCTTAAAATCTTCACGTCCTTCCTTTTTGGACATTTTTTTCAGTGTGCAATTATATCCAAAAATATCTTCGTGTCCCTTATTTTTTTGTTCACGTCTTTTTTATTTTGTTGTTATTTAATAATTAACTTATCTTGATTTCCTTGACTAGCTTGTTACTATCAGAATTGCTTTACCGATATATTAGCCTACTTTTATCATAATTTAGTCACTTTCCCAAACAGCCTACCTTTGTGTGTATAAACACGAGTGTCCCCGAGAGTAAAATCAGTTAGTTGAGTGTGTGAGGTCCTAAACATATTCCACTATTGTTTGTACAATCATGAACCAAGACAGAGGAAATGGAGGGGAGATCAATGAAGCTAAGTGGAGAGAAGTATAGGTCGGAACAATTACTCGTTTGAATCAAGTTATTAGTACATTGACAGACCGAATGGAGCGAACTGAAATAGCCTTAGGTAATCTTCAAAGGAAGGAAGTACTCTTGAATGAAGGAGTTGAAAATGAAGAAGATGACAATGTCACTCTTTTAGCGGGACATAGTCCTAGGGGAGGGAGAGATGTCGGTCTAGGGAGAGGAAGAGTCAGAAGAAGGGGTAGAGAAATTTTAGCACAAAAAAGAATTGAGAGGTAGTACCAGTATGAGAGAGAAAAAGAAAAAGGAGTCGAGGGAGTAAAGCTAAAAATTCCAACTTTCTTTAGGAGATCTGATCCAGAGGAGTATTTGCAATATGAGAGCAAAATTGAGCATGTCTTCGATTGCAACAATTTCAGTGAAGAAAGAAAGTTGAAGCTTGCTATGGATGAATTTTGTGATTACGCCATTATATGGTGAACATCTTTGAAATCAGAGTGGAGGAGAAATTATGAAGAACCAATTGAAACTTGGGAGGAATTGAAGACATTAATGAGAAAAAGGTACATTCCTAAGCATTATTCTCGAGTACTCAAGCAAAAACTCTACTTTACAACAGGGATCCAAAAGTGTTGAAGAATATTACAAAGAAATGTAGACCCTTATGAATAGAGCATGTATTGATGAAGATGAAGAAGATACAATGACTAGATTTCTTGGTGGGTTAAACTGACAACTTGCTCATCAAGTGGATAGGCAAGCGTACTTTGATATGCAAGAATTGTTACACCTTGCTCAAAGGGCAAATAGCTTGGGAGAAGGAGAACTCCAAGAGGTATGGTATTTCAAAGTCTACTACTTTTAACACTTGGAAAAAGAATGCAAATATTGAAAAGATAGATTTCAAAGTTGGAGGTAAGTATGATCTTGACAAAAAGAACAAAGATGAGACTTCCAAGGGTAAAGAGAAAGCGGAGGAATATAAGAAGATTCGAGAAAGAAATAGAGACATCAAATGTTAGAAATGTCAAGAAATTGGTCATCTTAGTCGTGATTGTCCTAACAAGAGAGTCATGATCCTCAAGAATGGACAAGTAGTCATAGAGAGTGAGGAAAGTGACCATGATGAGCTAGTTGAAGAGAAAATCCAGGAGAATGAGGAGGAACTAAAAGATGACCAATTTATGGCTTTATATAGCCTATAAAATGAAACTCTTTAAGGCATTCCAAGAGTTGTAACCTTCATCCTTTATGGTCATAATTAGCCATGAGGTAAATGTAACCTAAAGTAAATAAAATGTCTTAAAATACAATAACTCTAAATTACTCTAAATTGTAACCCAACCAAAATTTATAACAATCATACTTCATTCTTCTTCAATGTGACATGAATTAAAACATCTTTTGATAATTTTGACAATCTTTTATTTACATATTCGTTGAAGTATATTGTATGATTGATGTCTTTTGGTTCATATCACAAGGTGTTTAGTTAAGGGGACTCCTTGTAGTCTTGTAATTTATAGTGAAAGCTGCACCAATGTCGTAAGTACAATGCTGATCAAAAGGTTGCTAATTCCAACCCAACACCATCCTAAACCTTACAAGCTTCAATGGCTCAATGACAGTGGAACAATGAAGGTAACTTATCAAGGTTTAATATCTTCTACTTTAGAAAAATATAAAGATGAAGTTCTTTGTGATGTTTTACCGATGCATGCAGGAGACATATTGCTTGGCCGACCATGGCAATTTGACAGGAGGGTTATGTAAGATGGCTATTTGAATCAGTATTCTTTTGTAAAAGATGGTAGAAAAACCACTCTTGTACCTTTGAGTTCTGCAAATGTATTTGCCGATCAATTAAAGTTAGAAGAAAAAAGAAAGAGTTTAAGGAAAAAGAGTTGAAAGAAAAACAAGAGTTGAGTGAAAAAATAGAGAAAAGTCAAAGAAAAAACCATAGTGAAAAAAAGGAAAGATTGTTTGGCAAGAGTTGGAGAGGTTAGAAGGGCAATATTCTCACAAAAAAACATCTTTATACTTGTGTACAAGGAAGGATGTTTGGTCTCTAATGATAACAATTTGTCTTTGCCTAGTATGTTTCAATCTCTTTTACAGGAATTTGATTACGTATTCCAAGATGAAGTCCCTAAAGTACTACCTCCCATTAGAGGTATTGAACATAAAATAGACTTCATTTCAGGGGCAATAATTCATAATAGGCAAGCTTATATAGCCAACCCAACTGAGACTTAAGAAATTTGAAGGCAAGTAGAGAAGCTTATGGAGAAGGGCTATATACGAGAGAGTTTGAGTCCATGTTCTATACCAGTCTTATTGGTGCCAAAGAAAGATGGAACGTGGCGCATGTGTGTGGATTGTAGAGCCATCAACAAAATCACGGTAAAGTATCGACATCCTATTCCTAGGCTAGACGATATGCTTGATGAATTGCATGGTTCATGTTTATTTACAAAGATTGACTTGAAATCTGGATATCATCAAATTAGAATGCATGTAGGAGACGAATGGAAAACCGCGTTCAAAATTAAGTTTGGATTGAGAGAATATTTAGGAAAGCATGTTGTTGTGTATTTTGACGATATTTTAATTTATTCAAAGACCTTGCATAGCATGTGGAACATGTTAAGTTAGTTTTTATTACACATAGAAAAGAGAAACTTTATGCTAATTTTAATAAGTGTAGTTTTTGCATGGGAAAAGTTAACTTTCTTGGGTTCATAGTTGGTAAAAATTGAGTAGAAGTAGATGAAGAGAGTAAAAGCAATCAGAGATTGGCCAACACCACAAAATGCAAGTGACATTCATAGTTTTCATGGGTTAGCTAGCTTTTATAGGAGATTTATAAAAGATTTTAGCACCATAGCTGCACCATTGAATGACTTAGTGAAAAAAATATTATTTTTAAATGGGGAAATGTACAAGAGAATGCATTTAATGAGCTTAAGAATAAATTAACCAATGCATCATTACTTGTCTTGCCTAACTTTAATAAAACTTTTGAAATTGAGTGTGATGCAAGTGGTTTGAGCATAGGTGATGTTTTGATGCAAGATGGCAAACCCGTAATGCATTTTAGTGAAAAACTAAATGGGGCAGCATTGAACTATCCTACCTATGATAAAGAATTGTTTGTTTTAGTTTGCACATTGCAAGTGTGGCAACACTACTTATGGCCTAGAGAATTTGTGATCCACTTTGATCATGAAAGCTTGAAGTATCTTAAGAGTCAAAGCAAACTGAACCGTAGGCATGCAAAGTGGGTGGAGTTTATTGAAACAGTATGTCATCAAATATAAGCAATGTAAGGATAATGTGGTAGCTAATGCATTATCTAGAAGGTACAATCTTTTTACTTCTCTCAGTGCAAAAATTCTTGGATTTGAGCATATTAAAGAATTATATCAAGATGACCATGACTTTGGAATTATTTATGCATCTTGTCTTACAAAAATAGCTGTAGATGATTATTATGTGTTTCATGAATTCTTATTTAAGAAAAGTAAGCTTTGTATTCCTAAATGCTCTATCAGAGATTTGCTTGTAAAACAAGCACATGATGATGGCTTAATGGGACATTTTGGGATTAATAAAACTTGTAATATGTTGCATGAACACTTCTTTTGGCCGAAAATGAAGCATGATGTTCATAAGTTTTGTAGTCAATGCTTTAAATGCAAAGAAGTTAAATATAGATCACAACCAAATGGATTGTACACTCCTTTGAATGTACCTAATGAACCTTGAACTAATATATCTATGGATTTTGTTCTTGGTTTACCGCACACTAAAAATGGTAAAGATAGTATATTTGTTGTGGTAGACAGATTTAGTAAGATGACTCATTTTATTGCATGTAACAAGACGGACGAACTGAGGAGGTTAATAGAACATTAGGAGCATTGCTTAGGGCTATTAGTTATAAGAATATTAAGTCTTGGGATGAATGTTTGCCATTTGTAGAGTTTGCATATAATAGAGCAATTCATAGTACAACTCATTGTTCTTCTTTTGAAGTTGTTTATGGATTTAATCCACTTACGCCTCTTGATTTGCTTCCTATTCCTTCTAATATGTTTGGAGTGACGCAGCCACAAGTAAAACAGACTTGATCAAAACATTGCACAAAGAGGTGAAGGAGAGAATTGAGAACCAAAATTTCAAGGTTGCTTCAAGGATTAACAAAGGACGGAAGGAAATCATTTTTAAACTTGGTGACTGGGTTTGGATACATTTTCGCAAGGAGCGATCCCCATCTTAATGGAAGACAAAGTTACATCCAAGAGAGGATTTAATCCACTTACGCCTCTTGATTTGCTTTCTATTCCTTCTAATATGTTTGTGAGTGACGCAGCCACAACTAAAGCAGACTTGATTAAAACATTGCACAAAGAGGTGAAGGAGAGAATTGAGAACCAAAATTTCAAGGTTGCTTCAAGGATTAACAGAGGACAGAAGGAAATCATTTTTAAACCTGGTGACTGGGTTTGGATACATTTTCGCAAGGAGCGATTTCCATCTCAACGGAAGACAAAGTTACATCCAAGAGGGGATGGCTCTTATCAAGTCCTTAAAAGAATTAATAACAATGCATATAAAATTGATCTTCCCGGAGACTTTTCAGTACATTCTACTTTCAATGTTGCTTACTTGAGTTCTTTTGATGTAGGTGATGATTTTTCTGATTTGAGGATGAATCCTTTTGAAGAGGGGAAAAATGATAAGAATCACGGTGTTCCAAATGTTCCACCTGGACCTGTTACATGATCGAAGGAGAAGAAGATTCAACAAACATTCATTCTTCATCTACAAAATTGGATCGGATCGGTTCAACCATCATTTGTAGAATTAGAAGTTGATACGATTGACGAAGGACAATTGAATATTTGCACGGTTGAAGTTGGAAAACTTTAAAACCTACACGAGTGAAGTCCAATAGATTTCAAGTTTATTTCTTTAACCACTCAAATATATCAACGTTTGTTAAAAGATTTTATGGTTTTTTTCATTTTCATTTTGCAATGGTCAAATGGTCAAAATTGACTTCGTCTTTTGTGGAGATTAAAGGGGATCGGGATTGAATTCCGGCCACAAACATCTTTTGTCAGAAGACTATAAATACCAACAATATGTTATGTAAAAATCAGATTC
>NW_019272576.1:14162-19278 GCF_002738345.1 Cucurbita maxima | reverse complement strand
CCTTTGATAATTATTTCGTTTTTTTCAAAATTATGTATTTTATCCTTTTATTAAAAAAAAAAACATTTGAATTTTAAGCAAAATTTCCCTCCAAACTAAGTTTTTGAAAAATATTTTTATTTTTTTTTCTTTATTTTAGTTTTCAAAATTACTTCTTGGCTATCATTGAACAATATTTATATTGTAAAATGGGATTAACTTTTTTTAAGTTTATGTAGTTTCTTTTTATTACTATGTTTACTTCTATCTCATGTTACTCCATTTGTATTTACTTCGTTTTATACAAAAGTTCACCGTAATTAATAAATTCATGTGCTTAATACATTCCCTAGAAAAATAAACTTGTTTGTATCAAGATATATTACAATGAATATGGAGAAAAGAAATCCCAAAAATAAGTAGAAAGTTGAGAATTTCACTCAACCACACAATATCAAAGCTTACTATATGGTTCACATGCAATTCTACAAGAATGACATGAAACTTATAAATGGCCTAGAGGATGCTCAGATTTTGAAGGGAAAATTCTGAACTTGAGAGATCAATTTCATTCATGACAAATCTGATTTTTACATAATAATTTGTGGGTATTTATAGTCTCCCCACAAAAGAAGTTAGTGGCAGGGATTTAATCTCGATCCCCTTGAATCTCCACAAAAGATGAAGTCAATTTGATAATTCTANAAAAAAAAACATTTGAATTTTAAGCAAAATTTCCCTCCAAACTAAGTTTTTGAAAAATATTTTTATTTTTTTTCTTTATTTTAGTTTTCAAAATTACTTCTTGGCTACCATTGAACAATATTTATATCGTAAAATGGGATTAACTTTTTTTAAGTTTATGTAGTTTCTTTTTATTACTATGTTTACTTCTATCTCATGTTACTCCATTTGTATTTACTTCGTTTTATACAAAAGTTCACCGTAATTAATAAATTCATGTGCTTAATACATTCCCTAGAAAAATAAACTTGTTTGTATCAAGATATATTACAATGAATATGGAGAAAAGAAATCCCAAAAATAAGTAGAAAGTTGAGAATTTCACTCAACCACGCAATATCAAAGCTTACTATATGGCTCACATGCAATTCTACCACAAGAATGACATGAAACTTATAAATGGCATAGACCATGCTCAGATTTTGAAGGGAAACTTCTGAACTTGAGAGATCAATTTCATTCATCACAAATCTGATTTTTACATAATAATTTGTGGGTATTTATAGTCTCCCCACAAAAGAAGTTAGTGGCCGGGATTTAATCTCGATCCCCTTGAATCTCCACAAAAGATGAAGTCAATTTGATAATTCTACCATTACAAACTTTATGAAATTAAAAATAAATAAAGTTTTCTAACAACTCATGTAATGATGCTTGCAACTTCATCTGCTCCTTCAACCGTGTAAATATTCACTTCTGAAGCTCCAAATGGTCCTTCCTCAATCTAATAAGCTTGTAACACATGAAATAATAGTTGAACCGAGCCTATCCAATTTTGTAGATGAAGAATGAATGCTTGTTGAATCTTCTTAGCCTTGGATCGTGTAATAGGTATAGTTGGAACATTTGGAACACCGTGGTCCTTATCATCTTCCTCCTCTTCAAAAGGATTCGTCCTCGAATCAGAAAATCATCACCTACATCAATAGGACTCGAGTCAGCAACATTGAAAGTAGGATGTGCTGAAATTCTCATGGAAGATCATTTTATATGCATTGTTATTAATTCTTTAAAGGACTTGATAAGGGTCATCCCCTCTTGGATGTAACTTTGTCTTCCTTTGAGATGAGAATCACTCCTTGCGAAAATGTATCCAAACCCAGTTACTAGGTTGAAAAATGATTTCATTCCGTCCTTTGTTAATTCTTGAAGCAACATTGAAATTTTGTTTCTCAATTGTCTCATTCCCATCTTTATGCAATGTTTTGATCTCATTTGCATTACTTGTGGCTGCTTTACTCACAAAAATATTAGATGATAGAAAGCAAATCAAGACACGTAAGTGGATTAAATCCATAAACAACTTCAAAAAGAGAACAATGAGTGACATACATTCGTCCCAAGACTTAATATTCTTACAAATAATAGCCCTAAGCAATGCTCGTAATGTTCTATTAACCAGCTCATTAATCTAAAGATGACACACAGTTGAAAACAATAATTTGTTTCCCAATTTATGACTTAAAATTCTTATAAATAATAGCTCTAACCAATAACCACCTCAGATGACATGCAGTTGGCAACCTACTTATCCTTTTACACCGTTTATTGGTTTACCTACTTATCCTTATCCAATGACCACCAAATTTCATATCCAACCTCAGTATACTATAATATGCTCAGTATTAAAATTTGATGGGCAGCGGAGCTCATATAGTGGGTTATTTTAACATTACTTAAATCTCGAGCTATTTGATCGGTTCAGGGTCTTAACTCAGGGTTCTTTGGGTTTTTTTTTTCATATATCCTTAATTCATATTTGGATTAGGGTTCATATGAAAATCCAAGCGATTTCTACAAGTATTTCTTAACAAAGAGTCCAAGGTGGCTACTTGCCTCGTCGCTGACGTTTGGGACCTCTATTCTTGAGCTTCCAGTATCTGAATTACTTCAAATTTCCTTCCACGTACTCCTTATTGTGTCTAGTTCATGAAACCATAATGTTTTTATGAGAATCGGTTTGGAATAGGGTTAAAATTGAGAAAACCCAAGAAAAGGTCAAATTTTGAGTTGACTTGGATAGTTTAGTTGAACTGGCCATATCATCGTTTTCTTCCTCTAAACAGGAAGAAGATGCGCATTTTTCACATCGCCACCATCTGAAACTCGGCCTGTACAGCCACATTTACAGCATTTCTCTCCTTGATTTCTTTGTGAAACTTAAAGATGAGTGTTACAAGAAAGGGTTAGGGATTGATTTGATACCTTCTCGTAGATCGTAGCCTAAGATATTCGCTTCCAAAGTTCATCCAAAATCTGATTTATGGCTGGAGTAAAAACAAAGGATTTTTCTATTTGGTAGCCGATTCTAGGGTTTTCAAGGCCCTATTTCTTTATTGAACCTCTTTCATATCCTTTCTTCAGGCTAAAGGAATTGGTTTAGAGGAATGTCTTTGAGTTTAGGACCTTAATTTCTAGAAATCGAACTCAGTATGCAACTCACTCAAAACGCAAGATTTTCGATCTCTTGGGTAGCTTGTTCTACGACGTTTCAACTCTCAATTCTTTCATCAAGTTTACTCAACTTCTTCCTCTGAAGCTAGAGGAATCCTTAATTTGAAGGAAAAGAGATCGTAGATAGGAATTCGACTCTTATCCCCAATTTAATTTCGAAACTTATTTCCTTCAATTCGGCACGCTCTCGAGGTTATTTTTCTTCGTGGTCTTCTATGGAAGCATTCCTTGGAGGTGCAGAAACTGATTGGAATCATTCTTGCTCGACGAGTCATCATGTATCCTCGAATTTGATTTTCATGTTTTTCTTGAAGTTCTTCAATGGCGGATTGAATTGAGAGAATGGTTTCTGGGCACTTTCAACACTATTCCTTCATAAAACTTGTGGATAATCTTATTGAGAAACTGTAGGAATATGTTTGAAGAGAAATGGGGGAGGATTTCACTCGAATTTGGAAGAAATCTGAGAGTAGGAGACCCATAATCTAAACGCTCATTGCCTTCGATTGGGGGATCGACCTTTCTCGATTCTTATTCCGTATTGTTGCTCCTACTTCAGTCTTTATAGGAGATGCTTAAACCAAAATTGAGATCTCCAGAATCTTCGTTATTTAGATGCTCGAAGAGAAATGGTGGAGGATTGCTCTTGAATTTGGAAGAAATCTTAGAGTAGGAGACTCATAATCTAAACGCTTATTGCATTCGATTGGGGGATCAACCTTTCTCGATTCTTATTTCGTATTGGTTCTCCAACTTCAGACTTTATCGAAGGAGCCTAAACCGACATTGAGAGCTCTAAAATCTTCGTTATTTAGAGATCGAACTTTCTGGATAGTTTTTCGGAGATATCAACTCCGATCATAGCCTTACCGACCTTGGCTTTGAATACTAGTCGTTGGATGTGATGATCCGTGCGTGTTCATTGAGATCATATCAAATTTTGGAGGAGATCCAACGGTTGAGATTTGAGTTTGATGGATTTTGCTCCGATGGTCACGGTAGATGCTCTGATTGTAATAGGAGTGGCATTTCTCTAATTATCCATTCTTTTAGGGGTATTTTGGTAATTTTCCACATTTCGAATATTTTATTATTATTTTTCTCGAAAAATCCATAATATTTCTACAAATTCCTCATTGTTTTTTGTTCATTTCCCCCTTATTTTTGAATCTTGAGATTCCTTCTACATAAGGAATTACAAATCGGGAAAGATTTTTTATAATTGATAAAATGACTTTTTTGCCCTTTTCATTTACTTTTTCCTTTCCAATCCTTGAAATCACTTGTTAGGGTACTCAATTGACTAAGTCCCTTGTTCTTGCTTAAAACTTTAATTTTTTTCCTTTCTATCCTTTGGGTCTTTCATGAGTGGCTTATTCTTACGGGATCTAATTTTCTTCATGTTTGGGGTGTTACATATACAAACTCGTTACAAACACAAAATAAGAAGGAGACTCAAAAGAAGAACTTATGGGCAAATAATGGTTACTTATGGGTATGGATCCTAGCAACTTATTTAGCACGTTATTCACATAGTTCTATGTACTTGGTACATGGATTATTGATGAACTTAGGTTTATACATAATGTCTTGGGTTAGGCTTTAAGAGTTGAGGTTTTAGCTTAGGAAAACATTAGAGGGTAACCTAACATGGACTGATTCGTGGGAAAACCTACTAGGACTTTGAGGACCTCTTTCCTTCACCAAACTTATGGGTAAACTTATTTAGATGGTGCAGGAACAAGTTTGGAAATGAACAGTGGACTAGTTCTCGAATTCGAGGTAAACCCATGAACACGATACCCCAAAACAAAAAACTTGTATCTCTCGATTGGGTACTCGATTAAGCTTGCTTCTTGCCCCTAATAGTCTACCCTAATTCATAATTTATAGACGGATTTTCCACTACCATTGAAACATCTAGAATTTCTATAATTTC
>NW_019272576.1:0-5104 GCF_002738345.1 Cucurbita maxima | reverse complement strand
CGTTTATATTTTTTCATAACGCAGCTCTCACAAACACCCATATCAATAGATTTTAGCCCTTCTAAAACTCCATTTGCACCCATCATCTTCATTTCTTTGATGCTCATATGTGCAAGTCTATTGACACTACTGTAGGATTTAAAAACTTGGTTGTTGTTGCTGTTACTTGAATTGGAAACACTCTTAGCAACAACAACCTTGTTTATACACTCTAGTTGGTGTATAGGGTTCCATATTTTAGGTCATGCTACCACCATGACACCCTTCACAATCTTTCCCTAACTCTTTCTAAACTCGGCTGCATAACCTGTGCTATCCAACTGACCAGTAGAGATCAGATTCTTCTTGAGATCAGAAATATTTCTGACATTCTATAATGTTCACCCACTCATTTCCTGTTAGAGTTTATATGTAGACATCTCTCTTCCCTTCAATCTCCAACGTTTTGTTGTCGGCAATATACACCTTCCCAACATTTCCTTATTTGAAATTTTGAAAAAAATCCTTACTTCGAGACGAATGAAACGATGCAACTGAATCTAAAATTCGAAATTCAATTGGGTTATTCACTCTAAGGATTAAAGCATTCTCAGTATCTTCTGCTGAATATATGGAATTATTGTTATCTTCAAATTTGTGATTTTTCTTTTCTTCAATTTTGTACAATCTGTCTGAAAGTGTTATTTTTCTCCACAATTTCAACACTTTACGTTTTGTTTGTTTGGAGATTTTTCACGGTTTCTTAATTTTGATGGCCCATGTTTGTTTGGGCTCTTTGATTTACTTTTTCCTCTTCGATCAACAATGAGAGCATTGTCTGATGAATCTCCAATTTCCCGTTTAGGCTTTCGCTGACCTCTTGAATTTCATTAAATTTCAATTTATTAGATCCTCGTGAACTGTTGATTGCAGCAACAACAGTATACCACGACTCGAGTAAAGATTACATAAAAATCAATGCTTTAATTTCATTTTTTAACATAATTTCCACCTAACTCAATTGACTTACAATCATGTTGAACTAATTTATATGATTTGCAACAAATCGACATTTGTAGATTGAACAACGTCTGCATCAAATACACCTTGTTCATAGCCGACGTATTTTCGTACATATTTGACAACACCTTCAATAGGCCAGATGTTGTCTAATGTGTGATGATGTTGAATGTCATGTTTCTGGACAGTGTCAACCAGATTAACCCTACGGCGTGTATGATTAGCCCTCAAAATCATATCTACACCCATCAGAACTAAAATGTCCTAAAATGCACTAAAGGAGAACGTGACCAGTTGTTGTTTATTCACTTTTAGCTTATAACATTGCTCTATTTGAAATTGTTTTTAACGTATTTCCTCGCTCACGTTTTCTAAAATACTTCTCTAAATGTGATAGGAGTGAGTCGTGCAAGGAAGAAGGATTTTGGTTCGTTTTTTTGTAGAAAATTTGTACCCCTTTCCTAAAACCTTTAGCGGACAACATACCCAAAACAGATGCGCTACACCTCGTCTCACCCCTCTGGAGCATATGGATCCACCCAATCGATGAACACTCAAACCAAACTCGCCCATACTTTTTGGCACAGGGATGCGAGAACCAATCCAAGTAATCTACAATGGGGAGACCCCTTAAAGCAACAAACGAGAATGGCTCGGTTGATAGTAGGGTTAAAGAAAAGGTGAGTATGAAAAGAAGTATGTGTAACCGTCCCTTTAAGCAACTTCATTTTTTCTTGATCTATGAACCGACTTTATGAAAAAAAAAATCAGTCTTTCAGCTGAAAGTGTGACTGTTGGGTATGGATAAGCGAACCTCTTGGTTCGGGGGAAACCGAAGATGTTGGCTAAGAAAGCTAAGCAGACAAGTACAGGATGGACAAAATGCACACACAAATTGATTGACATGATCCCTCTCCCTCTCTCTTTGGCTAGTTGGCTAGTTACACGATAAGTGGGAAAGCATACCAGGCAAGGAAAGAAAGGCTGCTCCATCTCCTGTAAGGCCAACCCTCAACGGCGAGCTCACCAGGCAATGCTATAAGTCCAATAGAAGTCTAAGGTTTCGTCTACTACGAACTAGGAAGCTCTTGGAGGATCTAACATGAAATGAGAAATACATTCGATTATGGCAACTAATAGATAACGAACTTTTTGGTAGAAATTGAATGATCCCTTGGCTTGGGCAAGAAAAGAAAAAGGTAGTCGTACTCCTACATTTTTCGTCGGACGAGAGGAAAGTTTGAGCTGAAAGATTGAATCACACTAGGTAAGAAAGGCAGGCTTAGCAGGTTTCTCCAAACGTATAAACAAAAAGAAGATACGGATACACATACATTCTCGCATGGAAGAACCTAGCTGAACCAGATCAAGGGTCCTAACCTAGTTCGACTGATCTTCTTTGGCTAGCCCCCGCCACTTGTAATGAGGTCAACAAGTATGTGCTTTTTCTTTTCGTTTTCGAGATAGCGTACCAGCTCTTTCAGCTCATAGCAGTAGTATGAAAAGCGGAATTCTCATCCTGAATCGAGTCCACATTTCCATATGAATCGACATCGGCAAACCAAGGGCTTCTATTTTTTCTTTTACGAAAGCGGATTTAACAGTTTCGATAAAACCAACCTCTTTTAAAGAAGGAGTCGCTCTATCTTGATCACCGTGGACATACGCATCTTCCTCTTTAACTTTGTCTACCATGAAAAGGAAAGTTCCATCACGATAGGCCCTCCCAGCTGTCGAACGTCTTTCGATCAATCGAGAGAGGTATAGAATAGTACAACAAACCAACAAAACAAGAATGGACTTATAAGATGGGTGGTCAGGGAATCGATTTCATTTGTGTTATCCGCCAAGGAAATGATCAAGGAATTCTCTATACACGGCTGAGAGATGACCATAATGTTGCACATCCTGAATAAAGTACCGTAGCCAAGCGAAGCTTTTGAAAATGAAAGCGTGTATAACTCAGATCCATTTTCTCTTCGATTCGTAAACTTTAGATCTTATCTTAATTTCGTCTCCGGGTGACTGAGAGAGAATTTGGGCCTGGCGTGCAACCGGTTCGGTCAACAATAAGGTACAAAGCGGATTGATTAAATGGGCTTGAAGTTCCATTATCGTTAGGTCGAAGATCTCTACTAGGTTTAGTGCACTTTGGTAGTTGCGAATGTTTCCGTAATCGAATGTCTTTCCCATTTGACATTCTCTCTTACCAAGCACTCATACTCGCAAGGGTTGAGGAGACAGTCCGTGAGGTAATTGGGCTTCGAGATTGCGTATACACGAAAAGAGCTCGCTTTTGACTTTCTACCTCAGCGTTTTGTGCCCGTTTCTGGTTCAGGAAAGGGTCTGATCTTTTTCATTGGAGCACATTGATGCCGAAGGAGTTTTCGGAACCGGTGGAGAGGCTATGATGACTTCAGGCTATTCAAATAGCATGACTGATACCACAAAGAAAGGATATCTAAGTCACACTCGTGGAATTTCTTTTTCATAAACTTGCCTGATGATTGATAAGGTAAGGGATTTTAAAAGACAAAAGAATGACAATTCTAGGAGAATTTTTTTTTTCAGTGTGTGTGGCTCTTTGAAACTTCTTCTTGCATAATTCATTTTGATACAATATACTTGAGACCTCTCCTTTATAGCAGATCTATAGTTCTTAGCTTGCATAATTCATTTTGATACAATATACTTGAGACCTCTCCTTTATAGCAGATCTATAGTTCTTAGTTGCTGTGCCTCAATACATGAAATTTACATAAATTGTGCATGCATTTGCCACAAATTCCTTTGAGTTAGGCCTGATAATTATTTTAGTGTTTTTTTTCTTTCGGAGGGGCATTCCGAGAATCGAACTCGAAACCTCTTGCACCCAAAAGAAAAATCATTCCACTAAACCAACTGTCCTTATTATGGGCTACATATTAAGTTTTTTTATGTAATGTATCATCATTATTTCATTTATTTTCTTTGTAAATAAAATCCATGAGCAATAATCATTATTATATCTTTTAGATCTAGACCGCTGTTAAATTATTTACATAGGGTTTGCGGCAATTACTGTATTGAGAAGAAAATAGTGTAAGTTTTATTGAGAAGAAAATAGTGTAAGTTTTAGTTTGATAGTTCCATTTGAGACACATATCGTGAGTACACAAGTAAAGCAAATATCGAAAGTTAGGATTTGGGTAGGCATGCCTATTAAAAGTGGAAAAGATAAAATGATATTAAAAGAGCACCATCATTATAGTTTTAATTGCCATAATTTTTGGTTTCTTAAGATTAAGATGGAAGAATATACATTTGGTTGTTAAATTAAATCATCAATTCTTTTTCTCTCATACGTGAGGTAATTAGGCTATGAGATTGCGTATACACGAAAAGAGCTCGCTTTTGACTTTCTACCTCAGCGTTTTGTGCCCGATTCTTGTTCAGGAAAGGGTCTGATCTCTTTCATTGGAGCACATTGATGCCGAAGGAGTCTTCGGAACCGGTGGAGAGGCTATGATGACTTCAGGCTATTCAAATAGCATGACTGATACCAAAAAGTTTAACTAATATGAACTGTCATGTCACAAGAGCTTTAAGGTAAATCAAGAATATACCCTAAACATCATCCAAGATGACAATAAAATGAAGTTAAATTGAACGCACTTTAGTTTCATGTTTGGCGTGTTTAAGATAAAGCATAATTGTATTAATGATATTGAGCCTAGAGTCTATAAGAATTTAATGATCTTAAGAGAAATTCCTATTTATTAGAGGAGACCAACTTTATTTAAGGTACAAGGAGTTCAAGAATCTGGATTTGAATCTGGTTAAGGAACCGCAAGATTTGAAAGTTTTGAATTCTAAACCAAATTTGTACCTAATTATTACTTTTGATGACTAATTATAAATTAAGAGAAAAATATTTTACAAAATATTTTTGTAAAGATAGATTAAACTCTAAAGCTTTGGTGACGAAACCATGTTTATACTAGCAGTTTAAAGTCAGGAGATGCGGCCACAGGTGTGATTATTTTGGATGGGTTCGTATGAGGGAGCCTTCAAAGAATTGTTTATTTGACTATAAATGCTCGGTAAGACATTTAGTAAAATGACT
>NW_019272575.1:18684-19588 GCF_002738345.1 Cucurbita maxima | reverse complement strand
GAATTAGGCTTTCGATTTTAAGAAATTTATTGCTGCTTTATACACTCCGTTTCTTCGACATTCAATTCAAAATCATCGTGCCTAATCATTCCCCACAAGAGTTTTCAAAAACATTCGCAGTTTCTAGTTTTTTTTAGCAAGTGTTTCAAAAGTTCCTGTTTGGAGTTTACGAAATAGCGTTTCAATTTTAAGCACTTTTTTACTGCTTCATACACTCCGTTTCTTCGACCCTCTATATTCAATCATCATGCCTAATCATTCCCCATGAATGTTTTGAAAAACATGGACAGCTACTCGGTTTTTTTTAGCACATTTTTCAAACGTCCCGGTTTGGGGTTTTCGAATTAGGGTTACGATTTTAAGCACTTTTTAACTGCTTTATACACTCTGTTATTTCGACATGGTGTTGTAAATCATCATGCTTAATCATTCCCGGGAAAAGTTTCTTAAAATATGGACATTTACTCGGTTTTCACAGCACGTGTTTCATACGTCTCGGTTCTGGATTTTGTGAATTAGGCTTTCGATTTTAAGAAATTTATTGCTGCTTTATACACTCCGTTTCTTCGACATTCAATTCGAAATCATCGTGCCTAATCATTCCCCACAAAAGTTTTAAAAAACATTCACAGTTTCTAGTTTTTTTTAGCACGTGTTTCAAACGTCCCGGTTTAGGGTTTTCGAATTAGGGTTACGATTTTAAGCACTTTTTAACTGCTTTATACACTCTGTTATTTTGACATTCTGTTGTAAATCATCATGCTTAATCATTCCCCCGAAAAGTTTCTTAAAATATGGACATTTACTCGGTTTTTTCAGCACGTGTTTCATACGTCTCGGTTCTGGATTTTGTGAATTAGGCTTTCGATTTTAAGAAATTTATTGCTGCTTTATACACTCCGTT
>NW_019272575.1:13390-18644 GCF_002738345.1 Cucurbita maxima | reverse complement strand
AAGAGTTTTCAAAAACATTCTCAGTTTCTAGTTTTTTTTAGCACGTGTTTCAAAAGTACCTGTTTGGGGTTTACGAAATAGGGTTTCAATTTTAAGCACTTTTTTACTGCTTCATACACTCCGTTTCATCGACCCTCTATATTCAATCATCATGCCTAATCATTCCCCATGAAAGTCTTGAAAATCATGGACAGCTACTCGGTTATTTTTAGCACATTTTTCAAATGTCTCGGTTTGGGGTTTTCGAATTAAGGTTACGATTTTATGCACTTTTTAACTGCTTATACACTCTGTTATTTCGACATTCTGTTGTAAATCATCATGCTTAATCATTCCCCGGAAAAGTTTCTTAAAATATGGACATTTACTCGGTTTTTTCAGCACGTGTTTCATACGTCTCGATTCTGGATTTTGTGAAATAGGCTTTCGATTTTAAGAAATTTATTGCTGCTTTATACACTCCGTTTCTTCGACATTCAATTCGAAATCATCGTGCCTAATCATTCCCCACAAAAGTTTTCAAAACCATTCACAGTTTCTAGTTTTTTTTTTAGGACGTGTTTCAAAAGTTCCTGTTTGGGGTTTACGAAATAGGGTTTCAATTTTAAGCACTTTTTTACTGCTTCATACACTCCGTTTCTTCGACCCTGTATATTCAATCATCATGCCTAATCATTCCCCATGAAAGTCTTGAAAATCATGGACAGCTACTAGGTTATTTTTAGCACATGTTTCAAACGTCTCGGTATGGGGTTTTCGAATTAGGGTTACGATTTTGAGCACTTTTTAACTGCTTTATACACTCTGTTATTTCGACATTCTGTTGTAAATCATCATGCTTAATCATTCCCCAGAAAAGTTTCTTAAAATATGGACATTTACTCGGTTTTTTCAGCACGTGTTTCATACGTCTCGGTTCTGGATTTTTTGAATTAGGCTTTCAATTTTAAGAAATTTATTGCTGCTTTATACACTCCGTTTCTTTGACATTAAATTCGAAATCATCATGCCTAATCATTCCCCACAAGAGTTTTCAAAACCATTAACAGTTTCTAGTTTTTTTTTAGGACGTGTTTCAAAAGTTCCTGTTTGGGGTTTACGAAATAGGGTTTCAATTTTAAACACTTTTTTACTGCTTCATACACTCCGTTTCGTCGACCCTCTATATTCAATCATCATGCCTAATCATTCCCCATGAATGTTTTGAAAAACATGGACAGCTACTCGGTTTTTTTAGCACATTTTTCAAACGTCCCGGTTTGAGGTTTTCGAATTAGGGTTACCATTTTAAGCACTTTTTAACTGCTTTAGACACTCTGTTATTTCGACATTCTGGTGTAAATCATCATGCTTAATCATTCCCCGGAAAAGTTTCTAAAAATATGGACATTTACTCGGTTTTCTCAGCACGTGTTTCATACGTCTCGGTTCTGGATTTTGTGAATTAGGCTTTCGATTTTAAGAAATTTATTGCTGCTTTATACACTCCGTTTCTTCGACATTCAATTCAAAATCATCGTGCCTAATCATTCCCCACAAGAGTTTTCAAAAACATTCTCAGTTTCTAGTTTTTTTTAGCACGTGTTTCAAAAGTACCTGTTTGGGGTTTACGAAATAGGGTTTCAATTTTAAGCACTTTTTTACTGCTTCATACACTCCGTTTCTTCGACCCTGTATATTCAATCATCATGCCAAATCATTCCCCATGAAAGTCTTGAAAATCATGGACAGCTACTCGGTTATTTTTAGCACATTTTTCAAAATCATTCCCCATGAAAGTCTTGAAAATCATGGACAGCTACTCGGTTATTTTTAGCACATTTTTCAAACGTCTCGGTTTGGGGTTTTCGAATTAAGGTTACGATTTTAGGCACTTTTTAACTGCTTATACACTCTGTTCTCGGTTTGGGGTTTTCGAATTAAGGTTACGATTTTAGGCACTTTTTAACTGCTTATACACTCTGTTATATCGACATTCTGTTGTAAATCATCATGCTTAATCATTCCCCGGAAAAGTTTCTTAAATTATGGACATTTACTCGGTTTTTTCAGCACGTGTTTCATACGTCTCGGTTCTGGATTTTGTGAAATAGGCTTTCGATTTTAAGAAATTTATTGCTGCTTTATACACTCCGTTTCTTCGACATTCAATTCGAAATCATCGTGCCTAATCATTCCCCACAAAAGTTTTCAAAACCATTCACAGTTTCTAGTTTTTTTTTAGGACGTGTTTCAAAAGTTCCTGTTTGGGGTTTACGAAATAGGGTTTCAATTTTAAGCACTTTTTTACTGCTTCATACACTCCGTTTCGTCGACCCTCTATATTCAATCATCATGCCTAATCATTCCCCATGAAAGTCTTGAAAATCATGGACAGCTACTCGATTTTTTTAGCACATTTTTAAAACGTCCCAGTTTAGGGTTTTCGAATTAGGGTTACGATTTTAAGCACTTTTTAACTGCTTTATACACTCTGTTATTTCGACATTCTGTTGTAAATCATCATGCTTAATCATTCCCCGGAAAAGTTTCTTGAAATATGGACATTTACTCGGTTTTTTCAGCACGTGTTTCATACGTCTCGGTTCTGGATTTTGTGAAATAGGCTTTCGATTTTAAGAAATTTATTGCTGCTTTATACACTCCGTTTCTTCGACATTCAATTCAAAATCATCGTGCCTAATCATTCCCCAGAAAAGTTTTCAAAACCATTCACAGTTTCTAGTTTTGTTTTAGGACGTGTTTCAAAAGTTCCTGTTTGGGGTTTACGAAATAGGGTTTCAATTTTAAGCACTTTTTTACTGCTTCATACACTCCGTTTCTTCGACCCTGTATATTCAATCATCATGCCTAATCATTCCCCATGAAAGTCTTGAAAATCATGGACAGCTACTCGGTTATTTTTAGCACATTTTTCAAACGTCCCGGTTTGAGGTTTTCGAATTAGGGTTACGATTTTGAGCACTTTTTAACTGCTTTATACACTCTGTTATTTCGACATTCTGTTGTAAATCATCATGCTTAATCATTCCCCAGAAAAGTTTCTTAAAATATAGACATTTACTCGGTTTTTTCAGCTCGTGTTTCATACGTCTCGGTTCTGGATTTTGTGAAATAGGCTTTCGATTTTAAGAAATTTATTGCTGCTTTATACACTCCGTTTCTTCGACATTAGATTCGAAATCATCGTGCCTAATCATTCCCCAGAAAAGTTTCTTAAAATATAGACATTTACTCGGTTTTTTCAGCACGTGTTTCATACGTCTCGGTTCTGGATTTTGTGAAATAGGCTTTCGATTTTAAGAAATTTATTGCTGCTTTATACACTCCGTTTCTTCGACATTAGATTCGAAATCATCGTGCCTAATCATTCCCCACAAAAGTTTTCAAAACCATTCTCAGTTTCTAGTTTTTTTTTAGGACGTGTTTCACAAGTTCCTGTTTGGGGTTTACGAAATAGGGTTTCAATTTTAAGCACTTTTTTACTGCTTCATACACTCCGTTTCTTCGACCCTCTATATTCAATCATCATGCCTAATCATTCCCCATGAAAGTCCTTAAAATCATGGACAACTACTCGGTTATTTTTAGCACATTTTTCAAACGTCGAGGTTTGGGGTTTTCGAATTAAGGTTACGATTTTATGCACTTTTTAACTGCTTATACACTCTTTCATTTCGAAATTCTGTTGTAAATCATCATGCTTAATCATTCCCCGGAAAAGTTTCTTAAAATATGGACATTTACTCGGTTTTCTCGGCACGTGTTTCATACGTCTCGGTTCTGGATTTTGTGAATTAGGCTTTCGATTTTAAGAAATTTATTGCTGCTTTATACACTCCGTTTCTTCGACCCTCTATATTCAATCATCATGCCTAATCATTCCCCATGAAAGTCTTGAAAATCATGGACAGCTACTCGGTTATTTTTAGCACATTTTTCAAACGTCTCGGTTTGGGGTTTTCGAATTAAGGTTACGAGTTTATGCACTTTTTAACTGCTTATACACTCTGTTATTTCGACATTCTGTTGTAAATCATCATGCTTAATCATTCCCCGGAAAAGTTTCTTAAAATATGGACATTTACTCGGTTTTTTCAGCACGTGTTTCATACGTCTCGGTTCTGGATTTTGTGAAATAGGCTTTCGATTTTAAGAAATTTATTGCTGCTTTATACACTCCGTTTCTTCGACATTCAATTCGAAATCATCGTGCCTAATCATTCCCCACAAAAGTTTTCAAAACCATTCACAGTTTCTAGTTTATTTTTAGGACGTGTTTCATAATCATTCCCCACAAAAGTTTTCAAAACCATTCACAGTTTCTAGTTTATTTTTAGGACGTGTTTCACAAGTTCCTGTTTGGGGTTTACGAAATAGGGTTTCAATTTTAAGCACTTTTTTACTGCTTTATACACTCTGTTATTTCGACATTCTGTTGTTAATCATCATGCTTAATCATTCCTCAGAACAGTTTCTTAAAATATGGACATTTACTCGGTTTTTTCAGCACGTGTTTCATACGTCTCGGTTCTGGATTTTGTGAATTAGGCTTTCTATTTTAAGAAATTTATTGCTGCTTTATACACTCCGTTTCTTCGACATTCAATTCAAAATCATCGTGCCTAATCATTCCCCACAAGAGTTTTCAAAAACATTCTCAGTTTCTAGTTTTTTTTAGCACGTGTTTCAAAAGTACCTGTTTGGGGTTTACGAAATAGGGTTTCAATTTTAAGCACTTTTTTACTGCTTCAAACACTCCGTTTCTTCGACCCTCTATATTCAATCATCATGCCTAATCATTCCCCATGAAAGTCTTGAAAGTCATGGACAGCTACTCGGTTATTTTTAGCACATGTTTCAAACGTCTCGGTTTGGGGTTTTCGAATTAGGGTTACGATTTTGAGCACTTTTTAACTGCTTTATACACTCTGTTATTTCGACATTCTGTTGTAAATCATCATGCTCAATCATTCCCCGGAAAAGTTTCTTAAAATATGGACATTTACTCGGTTTTCTCAGCACGTGTTTCATACGTCTCGGTTCTGGATTTTGTGAATTAGTCTTTCGATTTTAAGAAATTTATTGCTGCTTTATACACTCCGTTTCTTCGACATTCAATTCGACATCATCGTTCCTAATCATTCCCCACAAGAGTTTTCAAAAACATTCACAGTTTCTAGTTTTTTTTAGCACGTGTTTCAAAAGTACCTGTTTGGGGTTTACGAAATAGGGTTTCAATTTTAAGCACTTT
>NW_019272575.1:12849-13335 GCF_002738345.1 Cucurbita maxima | reverse complement strand
CATCATGCCTAATCATTCCGCATGAAAGTCTTGAAAATCATGGACACCTACTCGGTTATTTTTAGCACATTTTTCAAACGTCTCGGTTTGGGGTTTTCGAATTAAGGTTACGATTTTATGCACTTTTTAACTACTTATACACTCTGTCATTTCGACATTCTGTTGTAAATCATCGTGCTTAATCATTCCCCGGAAAAGTTTCTTAAAATATGGACATTTACTCGGTTTTNTTCATACACTCCGTTTCTTCGACCCTGTATATTCAATCATCATGCCTAATCATTCCGCATGAAAGTCTTGAAAATCATGGACACCTACTCGGTTATTTTTAGCACATTTTTCAAACGTCTCGGTTTGAAGTTTTCGAATTAAGGTTACGATTTTATGCACTTTTTAACTACTTATACACTCTGTCATTTCGACATTCTGTTGTAAATCATCGTGCTTAATCATTCCCCGGAAAAGTTTCTTAAAATATGGACATTT
>NW_019272575.1:5195-5606 GCF_002738345.1 Cucurbita maxima | reverse complement strand
CTTTCGATTTTAAGAAATTTATTGCTGCTTTATACACTCCGTTTCTTCGACATTCAATTCGAAATCATCGTGCCTAATCATTCCCCACAAAAGTTTTCAAAAACATTCACAGATTCTAGTTTTTTTTTTACCACGTGTTTCAAAAGTTCTTGTTTGGGGTTTACGAAATAGGGTTTCAATTTTAAGCACTTTTTTACTGCTTCATACACTCCGTTTCTTCGACCCTGTATATTCAATCATCATGCCTAATCATTCCCCATGAAAGTCTTGAAAATCATGGACACCTACTCGGTTATTTTTAGCACATTTTTCAAACGTCCCAGTTTGGGGTTTTCGAATTAGGGTTACGATTTTAAGCACTTTTTAACTGCTTTATACACTCTGTTATTTCGACATTCTGTTGTAAATCAA
>NW_019272575.1:3999-5171 GCF_002738345.1 Cucurbita maxima | reverse complement strand
CCATAAAAGTTTCTTAAAATATGGACATTTACTCGGTTTTCTCAGCACGTGTTTCGTACGTCTCTATTCTAGATTTTGTGAATTAGGCTTTCGATTTTAAGAAATTTATAGCTGCTTTATACACTCCGTTTCTTCGACATTCAATTCGAAATCATCGTGCCTAATCATTCCCCACAAGAGTTTTCAAAAACATTCACAGTTTCTAGTTTTTTTTAGCNATTTTGTGAATTAGGCTTTCGATTTTAAGAAATTTATAGCTGCTTTATGCACTCCGTTTCTTCGACATTTAATTCGAAATCATCGTGCCTAATCATTCCCCACAAAAGTTTTCAAAAACATTCACAGTTTCTAGTTTTTTTTTAGGACGTGTTTCAAAAGTTCCTGTTTGGGGTTTACGAAATAGGGTTTCAATTTTAAGCACTTTTTTACTGCTTCATACACTCTGTTTCTTCGACCCTGTATATTCAATCATCATGCCTAATCATTCCCCATGAAAGTCTTGAAAATCATGGACAGTTACTCGGTTATTTTTAGCACATTTTTCAAACGTCCCAGTTTGGGGTTTTCGAATTAGGGTTACGATTTTAAGCACTTTTTTACTGCTTCATACACTCCGTTTCTTCGACCCTGTATATTCAATCATCATGCCTAATCATTCCCCATGAAAGTCTTGAAAATCATGGACAGTTACTCGGTTATTTTTAGCACATTTTTCAAACGTCCCAGTTTGGGGTTTTCGAATTAGGGTTACGATTTTGAGCACTTTTTAACTGCTTTAGACACTCTGTTATTTCGACATTCTGGTGTAAATCATCATGCTTAATCATTCCCCGGAAAAGTTTCTTAAAATATGGACATTTACTCGGTTTTCTCAGCACGTGTTTCATACGTCTCGGTTCTGGATTTTGTGAATTAGGCTTTCGATTTTAAGAAATTTATTGCTGCTTTATACACTCCGTTTCTTCGACATTCAATTCAAAATCATCGTGCCTAATCATTCCCCACAAGAGTTTTCAAAACCATTCACAGTTTCTAGTTTTTTTTTAGGACGTGTTTCGAAAGTTCCTGTTTGTGGTTTACGAAATAGGGTTTCAATTTTAAGCACTTTTTTACTGCTTCATACACTCCGTTTCTTCGACCCTGTATATTCAATCATCATGCCTAATCATTCC
>NW_019272575.1:0-3735 GCF_002738345.1 Cucurbita maxima | reverse complement strand
TCAAAAACATTCTCAGTTTCTAGTTTTTTTTAGCACGTGTTTCAAAAGTACCTGTTTGGGGTTTACGAAATAGGGTTTCAATTTTAAGCACTTTTTTACTGCTTCATACACTCCGTTTCTTCGACCCCGTATATTCAATCATCATGCCTAATCATTCCGCATGAAAGTCTTGAAAATCATGGACACCTACTCGGTTATTTTTAGCACATTTTTCAAACATCTCGATTTGGGGTTTTCGAATTAAGGTTACGATTTTATGCACTTTTTAACTACTTATACACTCTGTCATTTCGACATTCTGTTGTAAATCATCATGCTTAATCATTCCCCGGAAAAGTTTCTTAAAATATGGACATTTACTCGGTTTTCTCAGCACGTGTTTCATACGTCTCGGTTCTGGATTTTGTGAATTATGCTTTCGATTTTAAGAAATTTATTGCTGCTTTATACACTCCGTTTCTTCGACATTCAATTCGAAATCATCGTGCCTAATCATTCCCCACAAAAGTTTTCAAAAACATTCACAGTTTCTAGTTTTTTTTTAGCACGTGTTTCAAAAGTTCCTGTTTGGGGTTTACGAAATAGGGTTTCAATTTTAAGCACTTTTTTACTGCTTCATACACTCCGTTTCTTCGACCCTCTATATTCAATCATCATGCCTAATCATTCCCCATGAAAGTTTTGAAAAACATGGACAGCTACTCGGTTTTTTTTAGCACATTTTTCAAACGTCCCGGTTTGGGGTTTTCGAATTAGGGTTACGATTTTAAGCACTTTTTAACTGCTTTATACACTCTGTTATTTCGACATTCTGTTGTAAATCATCATGCTTAATCATTCCCCAGAAAAGTTTCTTAAAATATGGACATTTACTCGGTTTTCTCAGCACGTGTTTCATACGTCTCGGTTCTGGATTTTGTGAATTAGGCTTTCGATTTTAAGAAATTTATTGCTGCTTTATACACTCCGTTTCTTCGACATTCAATTCGAAATCATCGTGCCTAATCATTCCCCACAAAAGTTTTCAAAACCATTCATAGTTTCTAGTTTTTTTTTAGGACGTGTTTCACAAGTTCCTGTTTGGGGTTTACGAAATAGGGTTTCAATTTTAAGCACTTTTTTACTGCTTCATACACTCCGTTTCTTCGACCCTCTATATTCAATCATCATGCCTAATCATTCCCCATGAAAGTCTTGAAAATCATGGACAACTACTCGGTTATTTTTAGCACATTTTTCAAACGTCTCGGTTTGGGGTTTTCGAATTAAGGTTACGATTTTATGCACTTTTTAACTGCTTATACACTCTGTCATTTCGACATTCTGTTGTAAATCATCATGCTTAATCATTCCCCGGAAAAGTTTCTTAAAATATGGACATTTACTCGGTTTTTTCAGCACGTGTTTCATACGTCTCGGTTCTGGATTTTGTGAAATAGGCTTTCGATTTTAAGAAATTTATTGCTGCTTTATACACTCCGTTTCTTCGACATTCAATTCGAAATCATCGTGCCTAATCATTCCCCACAAAAGTTTTCAAAACCATTCACAGTTTCTAGTTTTTTTTTAGGACGTGTTTCAAAAGTTCCTGTTTGGGGTTTACGAAATAGGGTTTCAATTTTAAGCACTTTTTTACTGCTTCATACACTCCGTTTCGTCGACCCTCTATATTCAATCATCATGCCTAATCATTCCCCATGAAAGTCTTGAAAATCATGGACAGCTACTCGATTTTTTTAGCACATTTTTCAAACGNGGGTTTACGAAATAGGGTTTCAATTTTAAGCACTTTTTTACTGCTTCATACACTCCGTTTCGTCGACCCTCTATATTCAATCATCATGCCTAATCATTCCCCATGAAAGTCTTGAAAATCATGGACAACTACTCGGTTATTTTTAGCACATTTTTCAAACGTCCCAATTTAGGGTTTTCGAATTAGGGTTACGATTTTAAGCACTTTTTAACTGCTTATACACTCTGTTATTTCGACATTCTGTTGTAAATCATCATGCTTAATCATTCCCCGGAAAAGTTTCTTGAAATATGGACATTTACTCGGTTTTTTCAGCACGTGTTTCATACGTCTCGGTTCTGGATTTTGTGAAATAGGCTTTC
The DNA here is from genome assembly GCF_002738345.1 of Cucurbita maxima. Taxonomy (NCBI): domain Eukaryota; kingdom Viridiplantae; phylum Streptophyta; class Magnoliopsida; order Cucurbitales; family Cucurbitaceae; genus Cucurbita; species Cucurbita maxima. The sequence goes on along the minus strand of NW_019272575.1, from coordinate 1,617 downwards.
GATTTTAAGAAATTTATTGATGCTTTATACACTCCGTTTCTTCGACATTCAATTCGAAATCATCGTGCCAAATCATTCCCCACAAAAGTTTTCAAAACCATTCACAGTTTCTAGTTTTTTTTTAGGACGTGTTTCACAAGTTCCTGTTTGGGGTTTATGAAATAGGGTTTCAATTTTAAGCACTTTTTTACTGCTTCATACACTCTGTTTCTTCGACCCTCTATATTCAATCATCATGCCTAATCATTCCCCATAAAGTCTTGAAAATCATGGACAGCTACTCGATTTTTTTAGCACATTTTTCAACTGTCCCGGTTTAGGGTTTTCAAATTAGGGTTACGATTTTAAGCACTTTTTAACTGCTTTATACACTCTGTTATTTCAACATTCTGTTGTAAATCAACATTCTTAATCATTCCCCATAAAAGTTTCTTAAAATATGGACATTTACTCGGTTTTCTCAGCACGTGTTTCGTACGTCTCTATTCTAGATTTTTTGAGTTAGGCTTTCGATTTTAAGAAATTTATAGCTGCTTTATANATTTTAAGCACTTTTTAACTGCTTTATACACTCTGTTATTTCGACATTCTGTTGTAAATCAACATTCTTAATCATTCCCCATAAAAGTTTCTTAAAATATGGACATTTACTCGGTTTTCTCAGCACGCGTTTCGTACGTCTCTATTCTAGATTTTGTGAGTTAGGCTTTCGATTTTAAGAAATTTATAGCTGCTTTATACACTCCGTTTCTTCGACATTCAATTCAATCATCTTGCCTAATCATTCCCCATGAAAGTTTTGAAAAACATGGACAGCTACTAGGTTTTTTTTAGCACCTTTTTCAAACGTCCCGGTTTGGGGTTTTCGAAGTAGGGTTACGATTTTAAGCACTTTTTAACTGCTTTATACACTCTGTTATTTCGACATGCTGTTGTAAATCATCTTGCTTAATCATTCCCCAGAAAAGTTTCTTAAAATATGGACATTTACTCGGTTTTTTCAGCACGTGTTTCATACGTCTCGGTTCTGGATTTTTTGAATTAGGCTTTCGATTTTAAGAAATTTATTGCTGCTTTATACACTCCGTTTCTTCGACATTCAATTCAAAATCATCGTGCCTAATCATTCCCCACAAGAGTTTTCAAAAACATTCTCAGTTTCTAGTTTTTTTTAGCACGTGTTTCAAAAGTACCTGTTTGGGGTTTACGAAATAGGGTTTCAATTTTAAGCACTTTTTTACTGCTTCATACACTCCGTTTCTTCGACCATCTATATTCAATCATCATGCCTAATCATTCCCCATGAAAGTCTTGAAAATCATGGACAACTACTCGGTTATTTTTAGCACATTTTTCAAACGTCTCGGTTTGGGGTTTTCGAATTAAGGTTATGATTTTATGCACTTTTTAACTGCTTATACACTCTGTCATTTCGACATTCTGTTGTAAATCATCATGCTTAATCATTCCCCGGAAAAGTTTCTTAAATAATGGACATTTACTCGGTTTTTTCAGCACGTGTTTCATACGTCTCGGTTCTGGATTTTGTGATATAGGCTTTCGATTTTAAGAAATTTATTGCTGCTTTATACACTCCGTTTCTTCGACATTCAATTC
>NW_019272574.1:17522-19855 GCF_002738345.1 Cucurbita maxima | reverse complement strand
AATCTGGGACGTTTAAAGTACGTGCTAAAAAAACCGAGTCACGGTCTATGTTTTTCGAAAGATTTGTGAGGAATGATTAGGCTTGATGATTTAGAATAGGATTTGGAAGAAACGGTGTGCATAAAAACGTAAAAGAGTTCTTTAAATCGAAACCTACTTCGGAAACCCGAGTCTCGGACGTTTGAAGAACGTGCTAAAAAAATCGAGTCACGGTCGACGTTTTTCGAAAGAATTGTGAGGAATGATTAGGCTTGAGGATTTAGAATAGGATTTCGAAGAAACGGTGTGCATAAAACAGTAAAATAGTTCTTCAAATCGAACCCTACTTCGGAAACCCAAATCTGAGACGTTTGAAGTACGTGCTAAAAAAACCGAGTCACGGTCGACGTTTTTCGAAAGATTTGTGAGGAATGATTAGGCTTGATGATTTAGAATAGGATTTCGAAGAAACGGTGTGCATAAAACAGTAAAATAGTTCTTCAAATCGAACACTACTTCGGAAATCCAAATCTGAGACGTTTGAAGTACGTGCTAAAAAAATTGAGTCACGGTCGACGTTTTTCGAATGAATTGTGAGGAATGATTTGTCTTGAGGATTTAGAATAGGATTTCGAAGAAACGGTGTGCATAAAACAGTAAAATAGTTCTTCAAATCGAACCCTACTTCGGAAACCCAAATCTGAGACGTTTGAAGTACGTGCTAAAAAAACCGAGTCACGGTCGACGTTTTTCGAAAGATTTGTGCGGAATGATTAGGCTTGATGATTTAGAATAAGATTTCGAAGAAACGGTGTGCATAAAACAGTAAAATAGTTCTTCAAATCGAACCCTACTTCGGAAACATAAATCAGGGACGTTTGAAGTACGTACTAAAAAAACCGAGTCACTGTCGACGTTTTTCGAAAGATTTGTGAGGAATGATTAGGCTTGATGATTTAGAATAGGATTTCGAAGAAACGGTGTGCATAAAACAGTAAAATAGTTCTTCAAATCGAACCCTACTTCGGAAACCCAAATCTGAGACGTTTGAAGTACGTGCTAAAAAAACCGAGTCACAGTCGACGTTTTTCGAAAGATTTATGAGGAATGATTAGGCATGATGATTTAGAATAGGATTTCGAAGAAACGGTGTGCATAAAAGACTAAAAGAGTTCTTCAAATCGAACCCTACTTCGGAAACCCAAGTCTGGGACGTTTAAAGTACGTGCTAAAAAAACCGAGTCACGGTCTATGTTTTTCGAAAGATTTGTGAGGAATGATTAGGCTTGATGATTTAGAATAGGATTTGGAAGAAACGGTGTGCATAAAAGACTAAAAGAGTTCTTCAAATCGAACCCTACTTCGGAAACCCAAGTCTGGGACGTTTAAAGTACGTGCTAAAAAAACCGAGTCACGGTCTAGGTTTTTCGAAAGATTTGTGAGGAATGATTAGGCTTGATGATTTAGAATAGGATTTGGAAGAAACGGTGTGCATAAAACATTAAAATAGTTCTTTAAATCGAACCCTACTTCGGATACCCAAGTCTGGNGTGTTAAAAAAACCGAGTCACGGTCGACTTTTTTCGAAAGATTTTTGAGGAATGATTAGGCTTGATGATTTAGAATAGGATTTGGAAGAAACGGTGTGCATAAAACAGTAAAAGAGTTCTTCAAATCGAACCCTACTTCGGAAACCCAAGTCTGGGACGTTTGAAGAACGTGCTAAAAAAACCGAGTCACGGTCGACGTTTTTCGAAAGAATTGTGACGAATGATTAGGCTTGAGGATTTAGAATAGGATTTCGAAGAAACGGTGTGCATAAAACAGTAAAATAGTTCTTCAAATCGAACCCTACTTCGGAAACCCAAATCTGAGACGTTTGAAGTACGTGCTAAAAAAACCGAGTCACGGTCGACTTTTTTCGAAAGATTTGTGAGGAATGATTAGGCTTGATGATTTAGAATAAGATTTCGAAGAAACGGTGTGCATAAAACAGTAAAATAGTTCTTCAAATCGAACCCTACTTCGGAAACCCAAATCTGGGACGTTTAAAGTACGTGCTAAAAAAACCGAGTCACGGTCTATGTTTTTCGAAAGATTTGTGAGGAATGATTAGGCTTGATGATTTAGAATAGGATTTCGAAGAAACGGTGTGCATAAAACAGTAAAATAGTTCTTCAAATCGAACCCTACTTCGGAAACCCAAATCTGAGACGTTTGAAGTACGTGCTAAAAAAACCGAGTCACGGTCGACGTTTTTTGAAAGATTTGTGAGGAATGATTAGGCTTGATGATTTAGAATAGGATTTGGAAGAAACGGTGTGCATAAAACAGTAAAAGAGTTCTTGAAATCG
>NW_019272574.1:16209-16848 GCF_002738345.1 Cucurbita maxima | reverse complement strand
AGTTCTTCAAATCGAACCCTACTTCGGAAACCCAAGTCTTGGACGTTTGAAGTACGTGTTAAAAAAACCGAGTCACGGTCTATGTTTTTCGAAAGATTTGTGTGGAATTTTTAGGCTTGATGATTTAAAATAGGATTTCGAAGAAACGGTATGCATAAAATAGTAAAATAGTTCTTCAAATCGAACCCTACTTCGGAAACCCAAATCTGGGACGTTTGAAGTACGTGCTAAAAAAACCGAGTCACTATCGACGTTTTTCGAAAGATTTGTGAGGAATGNATCGAACCCTACTTCGGAAACCCAAATCTGGGACGTTTGAAGTACGTGCTAAAAAAACCGAGTCACTGTCGACGTTTTTCGAAAGATTTGTGAGGAATGATTAGGCTTGATGATTTAGAATAGGATTCGGAGGAAATGGTGAACATAAAACAGTAAAAGAGTTCTACAAATCGAACCCTACTTCAGATACCCAAGTCTGGAACGTTTGAAGTACGTCATAAAAAAACCGAGTTACGGTCGACGTTTTTCGAAAGAATTGTGAGGAATGATTAGGCTTGAGGATTTAGAATAGGATTTCGAAGAAACGGTGTGCATAAAACAGTAAAATAGTTCTTCAAATCGAACCCTACTTCGGAAACC
>NW_019272574.1:15911-16125 GCF_002738345.1 Cucurbita maxima | reverse complement strand
TTTAGAATAGGATTTCGAAGAAACGGTGTGCATAAAACAGTAAAATAGTTCTTCAAATCGAACCCTACTTCGGAAACCCAAATCTGAGACGTTTGAAGTACGTGTTAAAAAAACCGAGTCACGGTCTATGTTTTTCGAAAGATTTGTGTGGAATTTTTAGGCTTGATGATTTAGAATAGGATTTCGAAGAAACGGTATGCATAAAATAGTAAAA
>NW_019272574.1:15140-15868 GCF_002738345.1 Cucurbita maxima | reverse complement strand
CCGAGTCACTGTCGACGTTTTTCGAAAGATTTGTGAGGAATGATTAGGCTTGATGATTTAGAATAGGATTTGGAGGAAATGGTGAACATAAAACAGTAAAAGAGTTCTACAAATCGAACCCTACTTCGGATACCCAAGTCTGGAACGTTTGAAGTACGTGATAAAAAAACCGAGTTACGGTCGACGTTTTTCGGAAGATTTTTGAGGAATGATTAGGCTTAATGATTTAGAATAGGATTTCGAAGAAACGGTGTGCATAAAACAGTAAAAGAGTTCTTCAAATCGAACCCTACTTCGGAAACCCAAATCTGAGACGTTTGAAGTACGTGCTAAAAAAACCGAGTCACGGTCGACTTTTTTTCGAAAGATTTGTGAGGAATGATTAGGCTTGATGATTTAGAATAAGATTTCGAAGAAACGGTGTGCATAAAACAGTAAAATAGTTCTTCAAATCGAACCCTACTTCGGAAACATAAATCTGGGACGTTTGAAGTACGTACTAAAAAAACCGAGTCACTGTCGACGTTTTTCGAAAGATTTGTGAGGAATGATTAGGCTTGATGATCTAGAATAGGATTTGGAGGAAACGGTGAACATAAAACAGTAAAAGAGTTCTACAAATCGAACCCTACTTCGGATACCCAAGTCTGGAACGTTTGAAGTACGTGATAAAAAAACCGAGTTACGGTCGACGTTTTTCGGAAGATTTTTGAGGAATGATTAGGCTT
>NW_019272574.1:9120-11148 GCF_002738345.1 Cucurbita maxima | reverse complement strand
TGAGGAATGATTAGGCTTGATGATTTAGAATAGGATTTCGAAGAAACGGTGTGCATAAAATAGTAAAAGAGTTCTTCAAATCGAACCCTACTTCGGAAACCCAAGTCTAGGACGTTTGAAGTACGTGTTAAAAAAACCGAGTCACGGTCTATGTTTTTTGAAAGATTTGTGAGGAATTATTAGGCTTGATGATTTAGAATAGGATTTCGAAGAANAGAATAAGATTTCGAAGAAACGGTGTGCATAAAACAGTAAAATAGTTCTTCAAATCGAACCCTACTTCGGAAACCCAAATCTGGGACGTTTAAAGTACGTGCTAAAAAAACCGAGTCACGGTCTATGTTTTTCGAAAGATTTGTGAGGAATGATTAGGCTTGATGATTTAGAATAAAATTTGGAAGAAACGGTGTGCATAAAACAGTAAAAGAGTTCTTTAAATCGAACCCTACTTCGGAAACCCAAGTCTCGGACGTTTGAAGAACGTGCTAAAAAAACCGAGTCACGGTCGACGTTTTTCGAAAGATTTGTGAGGAATGATTAGGCTTGATGATTTAGAATAAGATTTCGAAGAAACGGTGTGCATAAAACAGTAAAAGAGTTCTTTAAATCGAAACCTACTTCGGAAACCCAAGTCTCGGACGTTTGAAGAACGTGCTAAAAAAACTGAGTGACGGTCTATGTTTTTCGAAAGATTTGTGAGGAATGATTAGGCTTGATGATTTAGAATAGGTCTTGGAAGAAACGGTGTGCATAAAACAGTAAAAGAGTTCTTTAAATCGAACCCAACTTCGGAAACCCAAGTCTGGGACGTTTGAAGAACGTGCTAAAAAAACCGAGTCACGGTCGACGTTTTTCGAAAGAATTGTGAGAAATGATTAGGCTTGAGGATTTAGAATAGGATTTCGAAGAAACGGTGTGCATAAAACAGTAAAATAGTTCTTCAAATCGAACCCTACTTCGGAAACCCAAATCTGAGACGTTTGAAGTACGTGCTAAAAAAACCGAGTCACGGTCTATGTTTTTCAAAAGATTTGTGAGGAATGATTAGGCTTGATGATTTAGAATAGGATTTGGAAGAAACGGTGTGCATAAAACAGTAAAAGAGTTCTTTAAATCGAAACCTACTTCGGAAACCCAAGTCTCGAACGTTTGAAGAACGTGCTAAAAAAACCGAGTCACGGTCTATGTTTTTCGAAAGATTTGTGAGGAATGATTAGGCTTGATGATTTAGAATAGGATTTCGAAGAAACGGTGTGCATAAAACAGTAAAAGAGTTCTTTAAATCGAACCCTACTTCGGAAACCCAAGTCTGGGACGTTTGAAGAACGTGCTAAAAAAACCGAGTCACGGTCGACGTTTTTCGAAAGAAATGTGAGAAATGATTAGGCTTGAGGATTTNTAGAATAGGATTTCGAAGAAACGGTGTGCATAAAACAGTAAAATAGTTCTTCAAATCGAACCCTACTTCGGAAACCCAAATCTGAGACGTTTGAAGTACGTGCTAAAAAAACCGAGTCACAGTCGACTTTTTTCGAAAGATTTGTGAGGAATTATTAGGCTTGATGATTTAGAATAAGATTTCGAAGAAACGGTGTGCATAAAACAGTAAAATAGTTCTTCAAATCGAACCCTAGTTCGGAAACCCAAATCTGAGACGTTTGAAGTACGTGCTAAAAAAACCAAGTCACGGTCGACTTTTTTCGAAAGATTTGTGAGGAATGATTAGGCTTGATGATTTAGAATAGGATTTCGAAGAAACGGTGTGCATAAAANTCTTCAAATCGAACCCTACTTCGGAAACCCAAATCTGAGACGTTTGAAGTACGTGCTAAAAAAACCGAGTCACGGTCGACTTTTTTCGAAAGACTTGTGAGGAATGATTAGGCTTGATGATTTAGAACAAGATTTCGAAGAAACGGTGTGCATAAAACAGTAAAAGAGTTCTTTAAATCGAAACCTACTTCGGAAACCCAAGTCTCGAACGTTTGAAGAACGTGCTAAAAAAACCGAGTCACGGTCTATGTTTTT
>NW_019272574.1:0-5669 GCF_002738345.1 Cucurbita maxima | reverse complement strand
AAATCGAACCCTACTTCGGAAACCCAAATCTGGGACGTTTAAAGTACGTGCTAAAAAAACTGAGTCACGGTCTATGTTTTTCGAAAGATTTGTGAGGAATGATTAGGCTTGATGATTTAGAATAGGATTTGGAAGAAACGGTGTGCATAAAATAGTAAAATAGTTCTTCAAATCGAACCCTACTTCGGAAACCCAAATCTGGGACGTTTGAAGTATGTGCTAAAAAAACCAAGTCACTGTCGACGTTTTTCGAAAGATTTGTGAGAAATGATTAGGCTTGATGATTTAGAATAGGATTTGGAGGAAACGGTGAACATAAAACAGTAAAAGAGTTCTACAAATCGAACCCTATTTCGGATACCCAAGTCTGGAACGTTTGAAAAACGTTATAAAAAAACCGAGTTACGGTCGACGTTTTTCGAAAGATTTTTGAGGAATGATTAGGCTTGATGATTTAGAATAGGATTTGGAAGAAACGGTGTGCATAAAATAGTAAAAGAGTTCTTCAAATCAAACCCTAGTTCGGAAACCCAAATCTGAGACGTTTGAAGTACGTGCTAAAAAAACCGAGTCACGGTCGACTTTTTTCGAAAGATTTGTGAGGAATGATTAGGCTTGATGATTTAGAATAGGATTTGGAAGAAACGGTGTGCATAAAACAGTAAAAGAGTTCTTCAAATCGAACCCTACTTCGGAAACCCAAATCTGGGACGTTTAAAGTACGTGCTAAAAAAACCGAGTCACGGTCTATGTTTTTCGAAAGATTTGTGAGGAATGATTAGGCTTGATGATTTANCAAATCTCGGACGTTTGAAGAACGTGCTAAAAAAACCGAGTCACGGTCGACGCTTTTCGAAAGATTTGTGAGGAATGATTAGGCTTGATGATTTAGAATAGGATTTCGAAGAAACGGTGTGCATAAATTAGTAAAAGAGTTCTTCAAATCGAACCCTACTTCGGAAACCCAAATCTGGGACATTTAAAGTACGTGCTAAAAAAACCGAGTCACGGTCTATGTTTTTCGAAAGATTTGTGAGGAATGATTAGGCTTGATGATTTAGAATAGGATTTGGAAGAAACGGTGTGCATAAAACAGTAAAAGAGTTCTTTAAATCGAAACCTAGTTCGGAAACCCAAATCTCGGACGTTTGAAGAACGTGCTAAAAAAACCGAGTCACGGTCGACGCTTTTCGAAAGATTTGTGAGGAATGATTAGGCTTGATGATTTAGAATAGGATTTCGAAGAAACGGTGTGCATAAAACAGTAAAAGAGTTCTTCAAATCGAACCCTACTTCGGAAACCCAAATCTGAGACGTTTGAAGTACGTGCTAAAAAAACCGAGTCACGGTCGACTTTTTTCGAAAGATTTGTGAGGAATGATTAGGCTTGATGATTTAGAATAAGATTTCGAAGAAACGGTGTGCATAAAACAGTAAAATAGTTCTTCAAATCGAACCCTACTTCGGAAACCCAAGTTTGGGACGTTTGAAGTACGTGCTAAAAAAACTGAGTCACGGTCGACGCTTTTCGAAAGATTTGTGAGGAATGATTAGGCTTGATGATTTAGAATAGGATTTCGAAGAAACGGTGTGCATAAAACAGTAAAGCAGTTCTTCAAATCGAACCCTACTTCGGAAACCCAAGTCTCGGACGTTTGAAGTACGTGCTAAAAAAACCGAGTCACGGTCGACGTTTTTCGAAAGATTTTTGAGGAATGGTTAGGCTTGATGATTTAGAATAGGATTTCGAAGAAACGGTGTGCATAAAACAGNAGTTCTTCAAATCGAACCCTACTTCGGAAACCCAAATCTGAGACGTTTGAAGTACGTGCTAAAAAAACCGAGTCACGGTCGACTTTTTTCGAAAGATTTGTGAGGAATGATTAGGCTTGATGATTTAGAATAAGATTTCGAAGAAACGGTGTGCATAAAACAGTAAAAGAGTTCTTCAAATCGAACCCTACTTCGGAAACCCAAATCTGGGACGTTTGAAGTACGTGCTAAAAAAACCGAGTCACGGTCGACGTTTTTCGAAAGATTTGTGAGGAATGATTAGGCTTGATGATTTAGAATAGGATTTCGAAGAAACGGTGTGCATAAAACAGTAAAATAGTTCTTCAAATCGAACCCTACTTCGGAAACCCAAATCTGAGACGTTTGAAGTACGTGCTAAAAAAACCGAGTCACGGTCGACGTTTTTCGAAAGATTTGTGCGGAATGATTAGGCTTGATGATTTAGAATAAGATCTCGAAGAAACGGTGTGCATAAAACAGTAAAATAGTTCTTCAAATCGAACCCTACTTCGGAAACCCAAATCTGAGACGTTTGAAGTACGTGCTAAAAAAACCGAGTCACGGTCGACGTTTTTCGAAAGATTTGTGAGGAATGATTAGGCTTGATGATTTAGAATAGGATTTCAAAGAAACGGTGTGCATAAAATAGTAAAAGAGTTCTTCAAATCGAACCCTACTTCGGAAACCCAAATCTGAGACGTTTGAAGTACGTGCTAAAAAAACGGAGTCACGGTCGACTTTTTTCGAAAGATTTGTGAGGAATGATTAGGCTTGATGATTTAGAATAAGATTTCGAAGAAACGGTGTGCATAAAACAGTAAAATAGTTCTTCAAATCGAACCCTACTTCGGAAACCCAAATCTGAGACGTTTGAAGTACGTGCTAAAAAAACCGAGTCACGGTCGACTTTTTTCGAAAGATTTGTGAGGATTGATTAGGCTTGATGATTTAGAATAAGATTTCGAAGAAACGGTGTGCATAAAACAGTAAAATAGTTCTTCAAATCGAACCCTACTTCGGAAACCCAAATCTGAGACGTTTGAAGTACGTGCTAAAAAAACAGAGTCACGGTCGACGTTTTTCGAAAGATTTGTGAGGAATGATTAGGCTAGATGATTTAGAATAGGATTTCGAAGAAACGGTGTGCATAAAATAGTAAAAGAGTTCTTCAAATCGAACCCTACTTCGGAAACCCAAATCTGAGACGTTTGAAGTACGTGCTAAAAAAACCGAGTCACGGTCTATGTTTTTCGAAAGATTTGTGAGGAATAATTAGGCCTGATGATTTAGAATAGGATTTCGAAGAAACGGTGTGCATAAAACAGTAAAAGAGTTCTTTAAATCGAACCCTACTTCGGAAACCCAAGTCTGGGACGTTTGAAGAACGTGCTAAAAAAACCGAGTCANTAAAATAGTTCTTCAAATCGAACCCTACTTCGGAAACCCAAATCTGAGACGTTTGAAGTACGTGCTAAAAAAACCGAGTCACGGTCTACTTTTTTCGAAAGATTTGTGAGGAATGATTAGGCTTGATTATTTAGAATAAGATTTCGAAGAAACGGTGTGCATAAAACAGTAAAATAGTTCTTCAAATCGAACCCTACTTCGGAAACTCAAATCTGAGACGTTTGAAGTACGTGCTAAAAAAACCGAGTCACGGTCGACTTTTTTCGAAAGATTTGTGAGGATTGATTAGGCTTGATGATTTAGAATAAGATTTCGAAAAAACGGTGTGCATAAAACAGTAAAATAGTTCTTCAAATCGAACCCTACTTCGGAAACCCAAATCTGAGACGTTTGAAGTACGTGCTAAAAAAACCGAGTCACGGTCGACTTTTTTCGAAAGATTTGTGAGGAATGATTAGGCTTGATGATTTAGAATAGGATTTCGAAGAAACGGTGTGCATAAAATAGTAAAAGAGTTCTTCAAATCGAACCCTAGTTCGGAAACCCAAATCTGAGACGTTTGAAGTACGTGCTAAAAAAACCGAGTCACGGTCGACTTTTTTCGAAAGATTTGTGAGGAATGATTAGGCTTGATGATTTAGAATAAGATTTCGAAAAATTGGTGTGCATAAAACAGTAAAATAGTTCTTCAAATCGAACCCTACTTCGGAAACCCAAATCTGGGACGTTTAAAGTACGTGCTAAAAAAACCGAGTCACGGTCTATGTTTTTCGAAAGATTTGTGAGGAATGATTAGGCTTGATGATTTAGAATAGGATTTCGAAGAAACGGTGTGCATAAAACAGTAAAAGAGTTCTTTAAATCGAACCCTACTTCGGAAACCCAAGTCTGGGACGTTTGAAGAACGTGCTAAAAAAACCGAGTCACGGTCGACGTTTTTCGATATACCTGTGAGAAATGATTAGGCTTGAGGATTTAGAATAGGATTTCGAAGAAACGGTGTGCATAAAACAGTAAAATAATTCTTCAAATCGAACCCTACTTCGGAAACCCAAATCTGAGACGTTTGAAGTACGTGCTAAAAAAACCGAGTCACGGTCGACGTTTTTCGAAAGATTTGTGAGGAATGATTAGGCTTGATGATTTAGAATAGGATTTCGAAGAAACGGTGTGCATAAAACAGTAAAATAGTTCTTCAAATCGAACCCTACTTCGGAAACCCAAATCTGAGACGTTTGAAGTACGTGCTAAAAAAACCGAGTCACGGTCGACGTTTTTCGAAAAATTTGTGAGGAACGATTAGGCTTGATGATTTAGAATAGGATTTCGAAGAAACGGTGTGCATAAAATAGTAAAAGAGTTCTTGAAATCGAAACCTACTTCGGAAACCCAAGTCTCGTTCGTTTGAAGAACGTGCTAAAAAAACCGAGTCACGGTCTATGTTTTTCGAAAGATTTGTGAGGAATGATTAGGCTTGATGATTTAGAATAGGATTTCGAAGAAACGGTGTGCATAAAACAGTAAAAGAGTTCTTTAAATCGAACCCTACTTCGGAAACCCAAGTCTGGGACGTTTGAAGAACGTGCTAAAAAAACCGAGTCACGGTCGACGTTTTTCGATAGAATTGTGAGAAATGATTAGGCTTGAGGATTTAGACTAGGATTTCGAAGAAACGGTGTGCATAAAACAGTAAAATAGTTCTTCAAATCGAACCCTACTTCGGAAACTCAAATCTGAGACGTTTGAAGTACGTGCTAAAAAAACCGAGTCACGGTCGAATTTTTGTCGAAAGATTTGTGAGGATTGATTAGGCTTGATGATTTAGAATAAGATTTCGAAGAAACGGTGTGCATAAAACAGTAAAATAGTTCTTCAAATCGAACCCTACTTCGGAAACGATTTCGAAGAAACGGTGTGCATAAAACAGTAAAATAGTTCTTCAAATCGAACCCTACTTCGGAAACCCAAATCTGAGACGATTGAAGTACGTGCTAAAAAAACCGAGTCACGGTCGACGTTTTTCGAAAGATTTGTGAGGAATGATTAGGCTTGATGATTTAGAATAGGATTTCGAAGAAACGGTGTGCATAAAACAGTAAAAGAGTTCTTCAAATCGAACCCTACTTCGGAAACCCAAATCTGAGACGTTTGAAGTACGTGCTAAAAAAACCGAGTCACGGTCGACGTTTTTCGAAAGATTTGTGAGGAATGATTAGGCTTGATGATTTAGAATAAGATTTCGAAAAAACGGTGTGCATAAAACAGTAAAATAGTTCTTCAAATCGAACCCTACTTCGGAAACCCAAATCTTGGACGTTTAAAGTACGTGCTAAAAAAACCAAGTCACGGTCTATGTTTTTCGAAAGATTTGTGAGGAATGATTAGGCTTGATGATTTAGAATAGGATTTGGAAGAAACGGTGTGCATAAAACAGTAAAAGAGTTCTTTAAATCGAACCCTACTTCGGA
>NW_019272573.1:4518-19536 GCF_002738345.1 Cucurbita maxima | reverse complement strand
AAGTTTGAGTTAACCAAATTTTGACACTCAAATTTCCACTCAAATGTGTGGGGTTTATTTGGCAAGCATGCAAGTTTGGTTACACCAAATTTTTATACTTCAAAATTCCACTAACACAAACATCTATTTTTCCATTAAATGAAGTCAACATTTTAATTTTTTTCATTTTAATTCAACAATTAATTTCAAATTGAAGTAATATTAAATTATTAATTACACTATTCAATTAATATTTAATATTAATTCAAATGTCAATCTCAATCAATTCCGATATATATTTGATTAAAATATTTAAATCTTATTTAAATATCTAAGATTCTCTCTTTTAGTTTAAGTCATAAATAAAACAAAAATGCAGTTAAATATATCGTATATATGTAGCGCATATTCCCTAATTTGAATTCGAACACTTCGAACTCACTCGTCACACTGTTCTATGGTTTAGTCCGATATGAATCTCACGGTGTGATTTTTTCAGAGAGCATAAAAGGAAAACGATGTATCTCATATTTTAGACGGTTGGCTATACTTATTACTTAGGTGTATTTCCACTAATTTAATATAACATAAGTCTAGGTGATTTTTCAAAAACTTATGTCACTTAAGCATGCTCATAAAACTAGGCTAACTAAACTCAAGTACTAGTCTGATCTCCAGGTAGTAGGTGTTCCGTAAACCGTCAACTAAAGTGCCTCCAGACTTAGACAAGATCGTGCTAGGTGAGCTTTCTCGTAACCGCAATTTTGTAAGACATCGACCTATTTTAACTATTAAAATTTATCGTGCTCGGTTCTTAACCCTAAGTGAGCATGCACTTATCTTTATTATAGATTTTAACGTCTATCTTGTTTTAAGTCGTTGAAAATAAACCTATAACATGCGTCTAACATGCTTTAGATAACAATTATATAATAATCCATTCCATGCAATATAACAATTTATATCTATCACTTATGGAACCCTAAACATGCATACTATACATTATAACACTTATAACATACTTGGAATGCATGAAACATGCTTAGGCTATGGTGGGATTTTAAGTCTATATGACATACTTTATGCATATACATTTTCTATTTAATTAAAACATACATTCATAATGCATAATTAATTAAACACGCTAAAGTGGATTGGTTTTTGCATTTTAAAACAAGAAATTAACTAAATTATTACATTAATAATTAAAAATAACTTGAACCGCTCTCAAGGATCAGGAACTGAGCGAACTAACCCTTAAAAACATTGAACCGGACCCCAAAGGCAGAAAAACCACCCGAACTGCCTCTTCCATCTTCTTCTTCGGTTTAGCTTGCTATCTCTTCCATTTTCGATCAATTAAAACCTAAAATGGACTCTAATGACTCCATAAAAATTACATACCTTTCTTCATTCATTAAAGCCCATACACATTAGGCTTATTACAATAATTGTATCAAATGAAAGCATAAAAAAATGCCAAAACCAAAACCATCCACTTTAGCAACCACAAAATTTCATTCATGAAATGGTACCCACCATGATCAAATTAATGTAAATAAAGTGCCTAAAACGTGCTCTCATACCAATTCATGGTGTTAATATAACACATGCGGAAGCAATTTGGATCTTAAGCACCTTTAAAACATCAATTATAGCAAATAACTAGCATGTTCATAAGTATTAAAACTTAATGAGTTTGAATACTAACCTTTTGTAGTTCAAATTCCTTTTTCCTCACGAACCGGGTTCGAACCACCACTAGTGTCTTCTCCTCTGGCCTTAGAACGAGATTGTGGAATTCGGTGAGTGACTAAACTTAGGAGGGATTTTGTATATATGAAGAGTGTGTTTGTGAGAGGTTTTTCTCAAGGTTTTTCACAAAGAAAAAGACCTTTTATGTTTTAGATCACTCTATTTATAGAGTCATGTTTGCATGTTCATGCAAATTTGAGATTATGTTTGAGATTATGTGGCACTCAAAATGTTTGAGATTATGTGGCAAGCATGCATGCTTGAGTTAACCCTTAAAATTCCACTCAAATGTTTGAGATTATGTGGCAAGCATGCATGCTTGAGTTAACAACATTTTGACACTCAAAATTCCACTCAAATTTGTGGGGTTTATTTGGCAACCATGCAAGTTTGGTTAAACCAAATTTTGACACCTCAAAATTCCACTAATATGGACTTTTCCATTAAATGAAAGTCAACATTTTGACTTTCTTCATTTTGATTGAACAATCAATTTGAATTATAAATTTCAAATTAAAGTAATATTAAAGGATTAATTAAACTATTTAATTAATATTTAATATTAATTCAAATGTCAAAGTTAATTCTGACACATATTTGATTAAGATATTTAATTCTTATTTAAATATTTTAGATTCTCCCTTTTTGTTTAATTCATAAATAAATAAAAAATGCGGTTAAATATATCGTATATATATAGTGCATTCTCCCTAATTTGAATTCGAACACTTCGAACTCACGCGTCGCACTGTTCTATGGTTTAGTTCGATATGAGCTAACAGAGGGACCTAATGGACCTATAGATCATGGGCTCCAACGATCCAAGATTAACCGGTTAAAATCATTAACCTTGTTAACCAACATTCGTTAACTACTAGGACATTCCACTATAGCCTAGTAGTTGCACTCCCCTCACTATAGATATATTTCTATCCATTTGATATAACCATAATTAGTAAGTCGATCCTTCACAGGTTGTTCGTAACTAGAGCTGGGTTAATTTACCGTTTTACCCCTGATGTTACTTCTTGTTTCTTATGTCTCACTTATATCTAATGAACAATTGGTTTGTGGTCCAACCAGTAAGCCGAATCCCTCTTAGGCCAATGAGAGGGTGGGACCCCTTGTTCAAGACCTGGACTCAATACTTAAGAGAACTATCTTTCTTCTATCCCTAAAAGTGGGTAGGAGTGAATTCCATCTTGCACCCCACGTCCCCAGCCATTTACCCAGTCTTACCCCTGAAATGGGAGGCTTATTGAGTCGGTGAACTTTAGCCACTCTCACCCATGAAAATCTAAGGATAATTCCGAATAAACAGGAGTTCATGGTTAGCTCTAGTTACCTAGGTCATCAAATGAAAAGAAAACCAGTGTCAACAGTAAACGACATTATAAAGTGAGAGTGATTATTTTTATGGTCCGATCTTATGCAATACTCATTGCATAGGACGCCCCCACTCATAAGTCTCCACATGTATAATTTTAGTGATCACATTGTTTATATCATATACAAAAGTGGGCCGCATCCATAGTGTCCCAGAATAAGGTACTCAGCCTTATCCTTATACTATAGATCAGTTTGACTATATACTTGAACTTGATCAACTCTTATGTCTCTCTATATAGTTCAAGTAATCATACTATAGCTATAGTGTTCTTAGTTTATTGGATTTAGATTAATGATCATAAAGTTCACTTCATTCAATAACAATCTTTACGGAATAAACAACAATAATAACTTTATTGAAAATAGAATATGTTTTTGTTTACAAACTATGAGTTTTAGGACATAAAACCCAACAGAGAGAAGGTTTCTTCATATTCCACCCCCTCTCTTTGGGTATAACCCTTTGCTACAAGTCGAGCTTTAGAGGTCTGTACCTTACCGATTTAATCTCGTTTCTTCTTATAGATCTATTTGCAACCAATTGGTTACCCCATCTGGTTGATCTACAAGTTTTCAAACTGAATTGAAGTACATTGACTCCATTTCAAGATTCATGGCTTTGATCCACTAATCTCTATCTTCATCATTCATTGCCTGTTTATAGGTCAATGAATCCTCAACGCCATCATCAGGTATGATGACTTGAGTTTCTGCCAAACCCAAGTAACGATTGGGTTGAGTTATAACCCTCCCACTACGTCGAGGCATTCTCAACTCTTTAGAAGGAAGTGATTGACCAGAAGTGCAGCTCCATCAACAACTCTTGTTGAAGGACCAACCTAATCAACAACTCTTGTTGTTTTATCAGTAGCTTCTTTATAAATCAAACTTAATACTAGTTTGCTGCGAGGTTGATGATTTCTTACATGGTCTTCATCTAAGAATGTAGCGTTTGTTGATACAAACACTCTATTTTCTTGAGGGTCATAAAACAAACCACCTTTTGTCTTTTTGGGGTATCCTACGAATATACATATTTTTGAACGACGTTCTAATTTATTGGAGTTGTGCAACAACACATGTGCTGGGCATCCCCAAATCTTGAAGTGACGTAAGCTACCTTTACGCCCTTTCCATAACTCATAAGCTGTTTCTGAAACACTCTTAGAGGGAACCATGTTCAAAATGTATGTAGCAGTCTCCACTGCATATCCCCAAAACGGATCTGGTAATTGAGCGAAATTCATCATAGACCGAACCATGTCTAACAGAGTTTTATTTCTCCTTTCTGATACACCATTCTGTAGAGGGATACTAGGGGCTAAGAGTTGAGACGTTATTCCATGTTCTATCATATAGTCCTGAAATCTTAAGTCCATATACTCTCTATCTCGATCTAATCGAAGTGCTCTAATAGTTTTACCTAATAGATTCTCAACCTCAGTCTTATACTCTCTGAATTTTTCAAGAGCTTCAGACTTGTGATGCATCAGGTAAAGATAGTCATACCTTGAATAATTATCAATAAAACTGATGAAATATTCATACCCTCCTCGTGCTTTGACATTCATTGAACCACAGAGATCTGTATGCACGAGTTCTAAGGTTTCATTGGCTGTATAACCTTTTTTGGAAAACAATCGTTTAGTCATTTTACCCTCAAGACAAGACTCGCATGGAGGTAAAGACTTGTCTTCTAACTCATTTAAAAGTCCTCTTTTAACCAATCTCTCAATCCTATTGAGATTAATGTGGTCTAGTCTTAAGTGTCAAAGATAGGTATTAGGAGAAATATTTTGTCGTTTATTTTGAGTTTCAGCTGTTTTAAACATCTCGATATTTAAAATATCTTTTGTTTCACTCGGTTTTAACATATATAAGTTGTTTTCTAGTTTTGCAAACAAATATGAATACTTCTTTTGCAAATGAACACTTCATTGATTTCAAAAGATTTTTTTTATACAATTTTTCTAATAAATAAGAGATAGATATTATTTCTTTTCATTCCAGGAACAAAAAGTACATTATCTAATATAATGAATCTATCTCCAAAAAACAATTTTAAATTTCCTATTGATCTTGCTGAGACAACCTCTCTTGTTCCAACCTTGAGTGTTATCTCGTCGTCCGCAAGCATTCGCTAGGAGCTAGTTTCCTGGTAAAAAGAACAAATATGATTAGTGGCCCATGAATCTAGTATCCAAGTTGAGTTGTCATACTCTACTAAACATATTTCTACAACGAGTAAATCATATTTACCTTGTTGTGTCTTTTCGGCTTTTTTCTCTGCAAGGTATTTTGGGCAATTTCTCTTCTTGTGCCCGTTTTCATTGCAATGGAAACATTTTCCTTTATTTGATTTTTGAACCTTGTATTTGGGGTAAGTAGGAACCTTATTTCTCCCCTTACCCTT
The DNA here is from genome assembly GCF_002738345.1 of Cucurbita maxima. NCBI lineage: Eukaryota > Viridiplantae > Streptophyta > Magnoliopsida > Cucurbitales > Cucurbitaceae > Cucurbita > Cucurbita maxima. The sequence goes on along the minus strand of NW_019272573.1, from coordinate 14,000 downwards.
ATTCTTCATTAAAACACTTTTAGAAGTTGAAGGTCCGGACTTATTTTTGGATGACGATCCTCGTAGTAATTAATTAGAGATAACAACATTTGCTTCTCTTATTTTTCCATTGTTTGTTAAGAGGGACTGATAAGTCTGTAGATTGAGAAGAGCAGTCAAATTATATTCTATCTTGTTCATCATCACATTTGTGCGAAACTGGAAGAAACTCTTCGGAAGAGACTCCATGATAAAACTGACTTGACTCTTCTCATCAATGACATCTCCATTTTCTTCTGCCACATTGAAATGGACCATGATGTCCAGGACAAGTTCTCTAACTAAGGTCCCTTCTTTCATATGGCAGTTGTAAATGTATTTTATGGCGTCATGTCTAAGGGAGAAGGACGGTTGTCCAAACATCTATTTTAAGAGATTCCCTAATCTCTTTAGTAGCATCCATGACATCGTGTTTCTAAGCCAAAACATCAAATAGGCTGGCTAAAATGTACACTCGGGCTTTGTCATTTGCTTTTGTCCATCTGTCATATGCATCCCGAACTTTTCGGTTTGCATTTGAGCTGGGGTTTGGAGGACATTCCTCAGTTAAAACAAACCTTAAATCATCAATTACAAGTATTATGTTTAGGTTTGATTTTCATGTTGCGTAATTGTCGCCGTTTAATTTCTTAGAAGCGAGTAATTGTACTATTGAGTTTGTCATGCTGTGATATAAAGAAAATTCTATTAGTGATTTTATTTAATCCTCTTTAATCCAGTCAGGTTTAGCAAATGTAATAATGTACCCAAAAATTATTAATTTGCAACGACACTCTAGTGAGTTAGAGAAACTGCTACCGAGGGGCAGTCAATCACTCAACTAAACCAACACATTCTTGCCTTAAAAACTAATCCCAGAATAACTCATGTTCCTATAGTGTTTTAGTTATCGCTATTTTGGTCAAGAATATACTAACTCTTAGTAATTCTTCATAAATGTGACCCATCAATTTCGGACCTTAGAGATCGGTCCTAACAATGCTATCGAATAAAAAAGCCAAAGCTAGTAATGGACCTAAAAAATCTTATCCATTTCTTGAATTTGCATTGTTTCGACTCCCATGTTACGACCCTTCGAATAGGGAGTTGCTCTAAGGCAACATGCAGATGGAACATGGGAATCTCACGGTGCAACCTAGTGGTGGAGACCATAGGACATGTTGATATACTTCCTTCTACCACTTACTATAAATACTCTCTCTATTCACCTCGTTATTGACTCATGCAAATACCTTCCAAATGGAGGATGCTCCCAGGGCGACACAAGACCGAGAATGAATCTCATGGTGTGAATTTTTCAGAAAGCATGAAAGAAAAACGATGTATCTCATATACCTTTTTCCTCATACTAAGTATTTTTTATGGTTGGGTATACTCATTACTTAGGTATATTCCAGCTAATTAAATATAACTTAAGTCTAGGTGATTTTTTTAACACTTATATCACTAAAGCATGCTCATAAAACTGGGCTAACTAAGCTTAAGTACTGGTCCAATCACCCAGTAGTAGGTGTTCCGTAAACCGTCAACTTAAGTACCTCCAGTCTTAGACAAGATCGTGCCAGGTGAGCTTTCTTGTAACCGTGATTTTATAAGACATCGACCTATTTTAACTATTAAAATTGATCGTGCTTGGTTCTTAACCCTAAGTGAGCATGCACTTATCTTTATTATAGATTTTAACGTCTATCTTGTTTTAGGACGTTGAAAATAACCTATAACATGCATCTAACATGCTTTATATAACAATTATATGATCATCTATTCCATGCAATAATATAAAAATTTATATCTATCATTCATGGAACCCTCAACATGCATACTATACATTATAACACTTATAACATACTTGGAATGCATGAAACATGCTTAGCATATGGTGGGATTTTAAATCTATATGACATACTTTATGCATATACATTTTCTATTTAATTAAAACATACATTCATAACGCATAATTAATTAATCACGCTAATGTGGATTGGTTTTGGCATTTTAAAGCAAGCAATTAACTAAATTATTACATTAATAATTAAAAATAACTTGAACGCTCCCGAGGATCACGAACTGGGTGAACCAACCCCTAAAAACGTTGAACCGTACCCCAATAGAAAAAAAAAAACACTCGAACCACCTTTTCCATCTTCTTCTTCTTTTCAGCTTGCTTTCTCAGAAAACCAGAATGCTTATAAAACTTCATTGCCAGAATGCTCATGATGAACCAAAATAGGTAATGAATTTTATGAGCATTCTGGCAGAATTGAATAAACCATGAGTGCTCGTAATTTTGATACCAAATGACATTGAACCATGCCATCTGATAATCTCTTTATGAGTAAGAATGAGGAACAAAAGGGTTTGAACAAGTCTTCTCCGTGTATGGATCTTGATTCCAATACGTCGGGTTCATGACTTTGAAAATTTTTAATTTTGAATACGTGATTTTCGAAGGGTCATCGCGACTCGGAATATGAATAATTTCAACAGACTTTGTGTTTACTAGAATGAATTCATAAAACCTTCTAGTTTTATGAAGATCTTCTGGGATATAAAAGAATCTCGATGGATAGGCTTTCTTGACGACCTCGCTTATTTTTGTGTCGTCGTATTCTGGTTCTACCAAAGCTTCTTGTATAGACACAGATTTTTTAAAATAGGTCCTGATTTCATGAATTGGAGAAAATCAAACAGGAACAACTGCGTCCGAGTAGGTCGAGGGGACAGAAGGTCCCTTTGAAGTTGAAGAGACAGTAGGTCTCGATGGAGTAACGGCAGATGGCCATGTTGAAGAGGCAGAAGGCCTTGTCGGAGAGATAACCTCCGCCTGTTTTTTAGAAAGCCTTGCTTTAGACTTGGTCACCAGTGTGAAACCAACATCCATCGCATAGCTGTTGGATGTCATTGGAGTAGGGGTGTTTGAAGAAGCAGTGGGCTTTTTTCCTTTCTATATCGCTTTCTTTCTGGTCATCTCTCGATGGAAGAGTGGCTAGGGAGAGTTTTTCTTTGAGAGTAAAAACTCTCTTGAGAGGTAGTCGGCCAAAGGGTTTTCGACCCCTTTTATAGGCAAAATTTGGAAATCGAAGAAAGATAAAATGGCTTGCCATCTAGCAAAAATTGGTTTAGATACAAGATTCTTGACATCTTTTTCTAAAACAAATTTAGATGCCCTAGAATCTATTTTGATAACAAAGCTTTTGTTAACTAAATCACTTTGAAATTTTTGTACACAAAGTACTATTGAAAGTATTTTTTTTTTACTGTTGAGTAATTTTTTTTGTAGTAGAATTCCATATTCCTGAATGGAATCGGACAATGGATTCTTTCTTGTCAAGGGACTGTTTCAGGATTCCTCCATCTTCGATAACAGATGCGTCGGTCTCTACTATTAAACCAGCCCTTTGGTTTATCAGAGATAAACATGAAATTGATTTGACAAGGGATTTGATTTTTTGGGCTGTTTTGGTATGTTCTTCGGTCCAAGGCTTGGGATTCTTTTTTAGTCTCACAAAAAGTTGTTTGCAAATGGGTCTGATATTTTGGAGGAAATCAGACACATAATTGAGACATCCCAAGAATCTTTGTAGTTGGGTTTTATCCGTGATTTGGTCCGGAAAATTTGAGGCAAACTCGATAGACCTTTGGATGGGTTTAATTAAGCCCAAATGAATTTCAAATCCAAGAAAGCGGATTTTTGTCTGAAAAAGTTTTATTTTCGGTTTAGATACAACTAAACGGTTTCTTTTGACTATGGCCAAAAATGTTTGAAGATGTTTAAAATGTTGATCGATGCTTTGAGAGAAAATCAGAACATCGACAATATAGACAATTGAAAATTCTTGAAAAGAATTGAAGATATCATTCATAATTTTTTGAAATTCAGATGGAGCGTTTTTTAGCCCAAATGGCATAATGTTCCACTCGTATTGTCCGAAAGGGACGTTGAAAGCCGTTTTTACTTGTCTTTTACTGAAATCAAGATTTCATATCAAGTTTTGAAAATACTTTCGCATTTGAAATTCTTTGCATTAAATCTGATTTATTTGGAATTGGATATCTAATCCATTCCAGAACCTTATTTAAGGGTTTGTGGTTTATTACCAGTCGTGGAACTCCACGCTCCTTCTCTGCCTGGTTGTTGACATAAAAAGCTGCACATGACCAGGGGCTCTTTGATGGCCTTAATAAGACCTTTTTGCAGAAGATCATCAATTTCTGCTTTGCAGAATGTTAGTAATTCTGTATTCAATTGAATAGGTCGGGCCTTCGTAGGTATATTTTTCTCCTCGAAAGGTTTGATATAAGGAAGATTAACTATGTGTTGCTTCCTATTACAAAAGGCATTAGGGAAAGTTGAACAGATTTCCGAACAAATTTCCCTTTCTATTTGAGCTTGTAATGTTTTGATTTTAGATTGGACGATCTTGCTTTGAAGCTTTTCTTCTATTCTTTTGAATGAAATTTCTTCCTTCAGAAAAGAAATTTGTTTTTCTTTATAATTTAATACATTTATTGATTGAATGATTGTATTCTTTTGAAGGTTATTTATTTCGTTAATTCTTATTGGGGAAAGACAATTAAATTTTATCTTCTTTCCTAAGGCTCTTGACTTTAACCCTTTTTCAGTTATTTTAAAAGGGTATAATTGAGTAATGAAAGGAGTACCTAGGATTAGTTCCTGTCCTAAGTCCTTTACGAAGAGGAAGGAATTTACGAAGCAAATTCCGTCAATACAAACATGGACTTTTGATAGTTTGTAATTGGTTTTGAGTTTGTTGTTGTTTGCACCTCTAAGGCATTCGGTAGTTTTTTCAAAATACTTAGTAGGTATTAGGCCTTCTTGAATGCAATTTTGATCGGCTCTAGTATCTATGAGAGCCTTTAGTGTAATTTTGAAATCATAAATTTTCAAGGTAACGAGAGCGTACCATTTTTGATATTGAGAAGTGGTGATGGCTCCAACGAAGGAACTTTGAAAATCATCTTCGTCCAGGTTTGGTTGTGTCGTTTCCTTTTGTTTGGGTCGCCTTTCCTGAAGGTTGAGGATTTCTTGGCGAAGCATATAGGATTCTGACCTGGTTTCAGATCTTAATACCTGTACTTCTTGTTTTAGATTATTAATCTCTCTTTGTAGGTCTTGAGTAGTTAGTTCTCTCAGTTTTTCAAACCTTTGGAGAACTGATTGAAGTCTGTAGGGATTTCTTTTTTCCCTTTCAGGTGGTTTAGAGATTGTCATAGCATCTCTAAGTCGTCGAGCAATTTTCTGTTCAATTTCTGGATCTTGAATTTTCTCTACCACCTCAAGTAGAATTTCTTGATCCTTTGTAAGGACGTTTATGCATCCTTCGCACGTCCTTCCTTCTTGTTCTGATTCGTATTCTGTGCTAGAATATGAATCGGATCCTTCTTGAAGTTCGAGGATTTCTCCCTCGCTTGATTGTTCTGAGCCGGATAGAGTTAGCCGTAGTAGCTGATTTTTCAGCTCTTCATCTATATCCAACTCGTTGATCTTTCCTCTGATTGAAAACTTTTTAGCATGGTGTCCTTCTTCTCGACATTTGAAGCAAGTTTTCTTTTTCTTTCCTTTATGAATTTTTGTGGGAGCGTACCTTTTCTTAGAATACGTTGACTTTTGAGGTTGTACAGGCTTAATCCGATACTTTTCTCTAGGCCTGTACGCATTATAAAGCTTTGGATGCGTCCTAACCTTCTTCCTTCTGGAGGTTGAGGGGGCTTCTATTCCCTTGCATCCATATTGATCGCAAAATCTTCCAAGCTCTTTTTTGTTTGATATTGAAGAATTGAGCTTGTTTTGGATCTTTGACTCATTACAAAGTCTGAGTCCTTCTATGATGAAGGATGCTATTGATCCATATGACAAAGTCTGCCATGGAATTGTTCCATTATACTTTGTCTTCAAACCGTCTTTGATCCTTCTTGAGAAGTGCTTTAGTCGTCCATTGACAAAATTCTCTTTCCAGAATTCCAACAAACTATTTGTTCTAATAAGAACTTTGTTGAAATACATGTCTTTGTACCACCTAAAATCTTCTAGAGTAGGGCATTTCAGGTTCATGAGTATTTCGGCGGATCTCTCCGGTATTTTAGGGGGTCGCCAACGAAGAATTCTATGAGGGCATAGAATAGAGTATTGACAGCATCTTCTACCCTTCCATGTTGTACTTCGGTCCTAGTTGATGGACCTTCTACTTTGATTATTTGAATTGTTGGCCTGATGACATAGTGGTTTAATATCTGTTGGCGGGTTGATTCGTCAAGATATTTGTCCCACCAGTCTTTGAGTTTCCTAGTGAATTCGGTTACTAAGACTTGAGCTATTTGATGGTCGGATTTATGGCCCTGTAATTTATACGCGCCTGCGGCCATCATCATTTCATTGACAACGTTCATCATAAGATAGTTAGACAATCCATCGATGCTCCATTCATAGATTGCCAGGTCATCATAGTGGGCTTGAGTTTGTAGCATCTTTTCTTCCAATTGAATATCCGGAAAAAACGGTTGAGGATACCAGTTTTTCTGATTGCTGGTATTATTTTGACTTCTTCTTGAGATCCTTTCGATCCGATTGTAGAGAGGTTCCTCTGCCTCATTTATGATCCATCTTCGAAGTCCTGGATCTCGTCGTCGTTGTTAACGACATTGACAGATGAATCCTGATGTATTATTCTAGGATTTAGAATTCTATCCAACTTTTCTTTTATATTGGCTATTGCAGCTTATTCTTTCGAGACCCTCTTTGTGAATACGTCGAGGTTTGCCTGTCTGAGTATTGGGATTGACTCATCGACCTTTGGTACAGAGCTGCCTGCTTGTTCTTGTAGAGTACCCGAATTCTTCGAGATTTTTCCCTCGATACTCTAAAGCTGGGTGGAGATCGTGGATAAAATCTTGTTTGAATAATTATTCTGGTGCTGGATATTCTTGATATCCTTTAAGGTCGGACTACCCTTTTCTAGTTCTTCTGGGATAGTTTTGAAAGGACTAGCTTTGACCTTTTCTCCGTAGTAATTGTCAAATTCGACTTCTTCCAATGGAGGATGTTTTGAATATACCTGCCTCTTCTAGTAGTCTTCCAGCCTCTTTGAGTCAACGTGCATATTTGAAAAATATTTTCTTCAAACCATTCGAAGAACGGTATGTTTTCCTCTACGGTTTCCATATGAGAATACCACTGAGCTCTTAATTCACTTCGCTCAACTTCTTTGTAAGTTTGGAAGAAAGCTTTTCTCTTTGAAGAGTTGGCAACTGACAAAAAATCTGTTTTCAAGAATTCTTTGTCTATCTGGAAATTAGCTGTAATAACATTTAGCTGACTTTCGTAGACGGATTGAGTATCCATATCTGTATGGGTTGGAGATCTTGAGCCATCTTCATAGTGAATTGATGCTCTTTGTTTATCATAACTGACTTCTTTTACCTTTAAGGGGTCATACATTGATCTTGAAACTCCTGACGTACTTGGTGTAGAACTCAAGAATTCTCTTACTTTTGATTCAGACGAAGGCTCTTCGTTGAATTGTATTTCAATGCTTCCATCGTCATGTTCGATGATTTGTACCGGGTTTTGAGATTCCTTTCTCTTCGGAAGATTAGCATCTTCTATTTTTCAGAGAGTATTTCTGGTTATCTGATCCNGTACTTGGTCTAGAACTCAAGAATTCTCTTACTTTTGATTCAGACGAAGGCTCTTCGTTGAATTGTATTTCAACGCTTCCATCGTCATGTTCGATGATTTGTACCGGGTTTTGAGATTCCTTTCTCTTCGGAAGATTAGCATCTTCTATTTTTCAGAGAGTATTTCTGGTTATCTGATCCCAAGAAAGAGTTCTTGGAACAGTTACCAGGACCTTCTAGATATTACATTCATGTGGTTAACGGGCTAAGCAAACTTGGGTTGCTTGTGCATTGTCTGTCTAAACACGATGACTTGGGGTATCATTGTTTGCTTAATCATGGAGATGATTACCAATGGAACTTCAAGGTTAACTTTTGGGGAACAACCCTCTATTGGTGCAAATTGGAGACGCCACATGCATCTGTCTCTTTTGAAAGCTTTTGGCCTGAAACACAGCACTTATGGCTCCGTGATAGGTGCAAACATGGAACTGTAGGAACTTGTATTTGGACGGCTAAAGATGATGGAATTTACTTGAGAAACTTTCTTGCTAATGTTGATGAATTGATTCACAAGTGGATCTATAAAAGATAGAGAAGCTTTATTATCTCCTTTTGGTGGAATTATCCTTGAGGAACAAATGAAAAATAATGGGATAACACAAAAAGGTTATTGTTGTTGTTTTTTTTTTTTTTTTGTATGAATTGTATTTGATAATGAAGTGTATTGTTGTTCTCCAAAATTTTAAATTATGAAGAAAAAAAAATTAAATTTGTATATGAATACAAGTTTTCAAAATTGTAATATCGTTTTTATATTAAAACTAAAAAAAATAATGATTTTTACCGACCAATCTTAGAGAAAGTTTAGAATAATAAAATTCTAAAATAGGCATTAAACGCTCATGTTTACTTATTATGCTATTGTGAAGGTGACATATTATGAAAGTATGGTAGCATAGAGTACATTCACCTTATGTAATGATAAGAAATGGTTATGTAATGTATGAAATGAACAAAGATATGCATTGCACCAAAGATACATGCCCAGATTTTAATTGGGATAGCATGGTAAGTGCTAGGCTGCTCTATCATCCATGGGAGGTTCATTGGCAAACCCTACCCATAGGACAATCTGGTCACCCAAGGTTAGGGAAGTGATCCCCTATGCTTGTAAACTATTAAGATTACCCTTATAATCCTACGTCCCCTCTTTTGACGGATCTACTATGCAAGATAATCAAAATGAACTATCATTCACACAATCCTAGTTGGCCTAGGCCTGGCTCGACGGTACTTGTACCAAAGTGTAAAAGGAAGTTGAAGTAACGGCCTAGATGCTACCTTTTCTTGCTTATTTGTACCATCTTTCTATTCTATGACCATGGAAACTTGCTTTGCTTATGCAGTGAGGGATCGAATACCTAGGTTGAGGCACGTCCTCATAAAATTCTAATCAAACAATACGGTGATTTCTAGTATGAACATCTTGGAAAAGAGGGTCGTTGGTTTCTTCCTTTGGGCCAGAGAGTCACCTATATTTGGGAGATGTGATTCTTCTTAGCCATCCTCTAGGCTATCTCATGTTGGGATATGTGATTCTTCTTAGCCTGCCTCTAGGCTATCTCATGTTATCCCACACTCCCTTTTTAAGGAACAGGTTAACAACATAGTGGCCATATTCAAGAGACCACGGAATAGAAGCTCAAACTACCCTAACTAGCATGTGCATAGCTCAATAGTACTAATATTGTAGTGGAAAGTGATAAGAATAACGGTGTTCCAAATGTTCCACCTGGACCTATTAC
>NW_019272573.1:0-3521 GCF_002738345.1 Cucurbita maxima | reverse complement strand
AGACAAATTGAGCATGTCTTCGATTGCAACAATTTCAGTGAAGAAAGAAAGTTGAAGCTTGCTATGGATGAATTTTGTGATTATGCCATTATATGGTGAACATCTTTGAAATCAGAGTGGAGGAGAAACTATGAAGAACCAATTGAAACTTGGGAGAAATTGAAGACATTAATGAGAAAAAGGTACATTCCTAAGCATTATTCTCGAGTACTCAAGCAAAAACTCTACTTTACAATACAGATCCAAAAGTGTTGAAGAATATTACAAAGAAATGTAGACCCTTATGAATAGAGCATGTATTGATGAAGATGAAGAAGATAAAATGACTAGATTTCTTGGTGGGTTAAACTGACAACTTGCTCATTAAGTTGATAGGCAAGCGTACTTTGATATGCAAGAATTGTTACACCTTGCTCAAAGGGCAAATAGCTTGGGAGAAGGAGAACTTCAAGAGGTATGGTATTTCAAAGTCTACTACTTTTAACACTTGGAAAAAGAATGCAAATATTGAAAAGATAGATTTCAAAGTTGGAGGTAAGTATGATCTTGACAAAAAGAACAAAGATGAGACCTCCAAGGGTAAAGAGAAAGCGGAGGAATATAAGAAGATTCGAGAAAGAAATAGAGACATCAAATGTTAGAAATGTCAAGAAATTGGTCATCTTAGTCGTGATTGTCATAACAAGAGAGTCATGATCCTCAAGAATGGACAAGTAGTCATAGAGAGTGAGGAAAGTGACCATGATGAGCTAGTTGAAAAGAAAATCCAGGAGAATGAGGAGGAACTAAAAGAGGACCAATTTATGGCTTTATATAGCCTAAAAAATGAAACTATTAAAGGCATTCCAAGAGTTGTAACCTTCATACTTTATGGTCATAATTAGCCATTAGGTAAATGTAACCTAAAGTAAATAAAATGTCTTAAAATACAATAACTCTAAATTACTCTAAATTGTAACTCACCCAAAATTTATAACAATCATACTTCATTCTTCTTCAATGTGACATGAATTACAACATCTTTTGATAATTTTGACAATCTTTTCTTTACATCTTCGTTGAAGTATATTGTATGATTGATGTCTTTTGGTTCATATCACAAGGTTTTTAGTCAAGGGGACTCCTTGTAGTTTTGTAATTTATNCTTCTTCAATGTGACATGAATTAAAACATCTTTTGATAATTTTGACAATCTTTTCTTTACATCTTCGTTGAAGTATATTGTATGATTGATGTCTTTTGGTTCATATCACAAGGTGTTTAGTCAAGGGAACTCCTTGTAGTCTTGTAATTTATAGTGAAAGTTGCACCAATGTCGTAAGTACAATGCTGATCAAAAGGTTGCTAATTCCAACCCAACACCATCCTAAACCTTAAAAGCTTCAATGGCTCAATGACAATGAAACAATGAAGGTAACTTCTCAAGGTTTAATATCTTCTACTTTAGAAAAATATAAAGATTAAGTTCTTTGTGATGTTTTACCGATGCATGCAGGAGACATATTGCTTGGCCGACCATGGCAATTTGACAGGAGGGTTATGTATGATGGCTATTTGAATCAGTATTCTTTTGTAAAAGATGGTAGAAAAACCACTCTTGTATCTTTGAGTTCTACAAATGTATTTGCCGATCAATTAAAGTTAGAAGAAAAAAGAAAGAGTTTAAGGAAAAAGAGTTGAAAGAAAAACAAGAGTTGAGTGAAAAAATAGAGAAAAGTCAAAGAAAAAACCATAGTGAAAAAAAGGAAAGATTGTTTGGCAAGAGTTGGAGAGGTTAGAAGGGCAATATTCTCACAAAAAACCATCTTTATACTTGTGTAAAATAGACTTCATTTCAGGGGCAATAATTCATAATAGGCAAGCTTATATAGCCAACCCAACTGAGACTTAAGAAATTTGAAGGCAAGTAGAGAAGCTTATGGAGAAGGGCTATATACGAGAGAGTTTGAGTCCATGTTCTGTACCCGTCTTATTGGTGCCAAAGAAAGATGGAACGTGGCGCATGTGTGTGGATTGTAGAGCCATCAACAAAATCACGGTAAAGTATCGACATCCTATTCCTAGGCTAGACGATATGCTTGATGAATTGCATGGTTCATGTTTATTTACAAAGATTGACTTGAAATCTGAATATCATCAAATTAGAATGCATGTAGGAGACGAATGGAAAACCGCGTTCAAAACTAAGTTTGGATTGTATGAATGACTTGTTATGCCTTTTGGGTTAACTAATGCTCCTAGTACATTAATGCGCTTAATGAATCACGTTTTGAGAGAATATTTAGGAATTCATGTTGTTGTGTATTTTGACGATATTTTAATTTATTCAAAGACCTTGCATGAGCATGTGGAACATGTTAAGTTAGTCTTGTGATAGATTGATAGAACGATAGTGTTAGGATACGTTCTGGTGATGATATGACTAAGGTACATTACGTAATGATATGTCTATGATAGGTATAAGAACGTTAAGGCTATGGTAAGTTAGAGAACAACATGACTATGAAGTCTTTACGTTATGACTTGTTTATGATATGATACATTGTATCCTAGATTATTGTGCTTAAGTACGCAGTCATGTGAACGTGAATGTATGCTATGTATGCTGTTTAGTTTGATGTGATGTGTAATGCATGTAACGATATGTTGTTCTTGAATGGTTATGACATGATTGTATGAAATGTTTGAATGTAAACAGCATGAATTGTATGACATGAAATACAGTAAACTGTTTGGAATCATAACCCCGATAAGAATATGTATTAAATGTCATTTATTTTCTTACTGTCATTTCGAACGTTTTTCATTATCCTTCTACTTTGTTCTTAGTGTCCTGTTAAATATCATATTTAGATCTTGAAAGAAAAAAAAAATTCTTATCATATTGTCCTTAATATATTCTTATCATTAGTCGATTTGCACGTTTATTTGAAGATCAAATAAATTTTTATTCTCATTTTTCTTTAAAACATATAAATCTGGAATTGTTGTGTTCGATCTTCACAACCATTCTCTTTGCAATTCATTTTTTTTTTCAGTGTGCAATTATATCCAAAATTATCTTTGTCCCTTATTTATTTGTTCATTTCTTGGTTTTATTTTGTTGTTACTACATAATTACCTTTTCTTGATTGTCTTGAATAGCTCGCTGCTATCAGAATTGCTTTATCCATATTATCTACCTTGATAAGAAATTATTAACTTTTCCAAATAGCCTACCTTTGTGTGTTAAACACGAGTGTTCCTGAGTGTAAAATCAGTAAGTTGAGTGTGTGAGGTCCTAAGCTTATAAAACTACTGTTTGTAAAATCATGAACCAAGACGAGAAAAATGGAGGGGAGATCAATGATCTAGTTGAAGAAGTCCAAAAGAATGAGAAGAAACTAGAAAATGGTATTCATTTGGCTTTTATTACAAGAACACTTCTTAAAACTCATGATGTTGATGATCAAAGAGACAACCTATTTCACACGCGGTGTTTAGTCAAGGGGATTGCTTGTAGTCTTATCATTGATAGTGGA
>NW_019272572.1:0-19848 GCF_002738345.1 Cucurbita maxima | reverse complement strand
TCGTTTACTATTGAGACTGATTTTCTTTTCATTCGATGACCTAGGTAACTCGATCTTAATCCTGAGCTAACCATGAACTCCTGTTTATTCAGAATTATCCTTAGATTTGCATGGGTGAAAGTGGCTCGAGTTCGCCGACTCAATGGGCCTCCCATATAGGAGTAAGATTGGGTAAATGGCTAGGGACGTAGGGTGCAAGATTGAATTCACTCCTACCCACTTTTAGGGTTAGATGATAGGTAGTTCCCTTAACTATTGACTCCTGGTCTTGAACAAGGGGCCCCACCCTCTCATTGACTTGAGAGGGATCCGGTTTACTGGTTGGACAACAAACCAATTGTTCATTAGAGGATCAATGAGATATAAGAAACAAGAAGTAACTGCAGGGGTAAAATGGTAAATTGACTCAACTCTAGTGAGGGGAGTGCAACTACTAGGCTATAGTGGAATGTCTTAGTAGTTAACGAATGTTGGTTAATAAGGTTAATGAGTTTAACCAGTTAATCTTGGATCGTTAGAGCCCATGATCTATAGATTCATTAGGTCCCTCTGCTAGCTCATATCGGACTAAACCATAGAACAGTGTGACGAGTGAGTTCGAAGTGTTGAAATTCAAATTAGGGAGAATGCACTACATATTTACGATATATTTAACCGCTTTTTTATTTATTTACGAATTAAACAAAAAGAGAGAATCTGAGATATTTATATAAGATTTAAATATCTTAATCAAATAAACCCCACAAATTTGAGTGGAATAAACCCCACATGCTTGTCAAATAAACCCCACAAATTTGAGTGGAATTTTGAGTGTCAAAATTTGGTTAACTCAAGCATGCATGCTTGCCACAAAATCCCAAACATTTGAGTGGAATTTTGAGTATCAAAATTTGGTGATCTCAAATTTGCATGAACATGCAAACATGACTCTATAAATAGAGTGATCATAATACATGTACAAAATCCCTCCCCAGTTTAAGTCACTCACCGAATTCCACAATCCCGTTCTAAGGCTGGAGGATAGTGGAGTAGACACTAGTGGTGGTTCGAAACCTATTCGTGAGGAAAAAGAAATTTGAACTACAAAAAGTTAGTATTCAAACTCATTAAGTTTTAATACTTATGAAGATGCTAGTTATTTACTATAATTGATGTTCTAAAAGTGCCTAAGATCCAAATTGCTTCCGCATGTGTTATATTAACACCTTCAAACAAGACTTAGTAAGTCCAATTGAAGAAAATTATTTTCGTTTAAAATTTGGGAGTAAGGATCAAAGTCTTACTTACAATCCATTTTCGTCAAAATTGATCCTTTCTTTAGCTTTAGAAGATTAAGTTGAGGGCTTTTAATGAAGAAATTGGGAGTTAATACGTCATAGATAAGGTTACCTAAGGAAACAAAATTCAGCTTTTTTTAATAAGGATCAAATTAATTTTTGTATCGAAAGACCATAGATCTTCATAAAATTTGTGTCTTATAAATTTCTAAAATTGAAAAAATAGATAATATTTTTATACACTTTCAACTTTATATCATCTCTAAACAATATATAATATGTCAAGTTAATTACTTTATATATATCTAATAGAGTTTCAACACATTAAAATCAATTACTTTAATAACGGTGAAGTTGAGTTTTATATTACATAAATACTTTATATATATCTAATAGAGTTTCTAACCCATTAAAATTAATTTCTTTAATAAATGTAAAGTTGAGTTTTATATCTAGTATTATCAAAGTTTTAATTTTATATCTATTATGTATGTGACTTTTACTTTTGAGTAGAGAAATATAGCAAAGGTCCCACCGAGATTTGAACTCGGGTTACTGGATTCAAAGTCCAATGTCCTAACCACTAGACCATGGGACCACAAATTTTTCAAGATTTGTTCGTCATAAATCTATGAACTTTAAAAAGAATAATAGTATCTTATTTGTTTCTTATAGATCTCTAAATTTTGAAAATGATTCGTCTTTGTTTTTAGTTTTGTATTTGATAGGGTTTCAGCCCAATAAAATCAATTAATTTATTAGAACATTTGTATAATTATTCAACCATTCTTCTTCACTAATTTTCATCTTACTTTAATAGAGTTCACAAAAAGGTTATTTTGAAACAAATTTAACGTTAGAAAAAGATACTTATTTAATAAGTTTTTCCCCATCCATAGTTTTTAACAGTTTATTTGAATATTCTAGGTAACATTATGAAATCCATGTGCTACTTATTAATATATCAATGACTATTTAGATCCAAACAGTTACTTAGTGTGGTCATTCTCAACTTGTTAATACAATCTCTAATAAATACAAAGTTAATAGTGAGAAAAGAAAAAACAACCAAAGTTATTCTCCAATGTGAGTTAGGTTGAGAATCTCATTTTGCATTCTAAGCACATGTAAATAAAATATAGATTGTCAAGACGTAGATTATTAAAGATGGTCATACTAGACCTTTTCTCTAAGGTTGAAATAGCTACCATTTAATTAAGATGTACATTTGTAGGAATGTGAGGACAACTAAATTAATTTATTAGTGGGGGTTTGAATTTCTTATTTTTTGAGTTGGCTAATTTTATCATTCCTAAATTTGTTAGTTTGTATGGCTATAAAAGTCAACCAAGTTGATTTGTTTGATAACACAATTGATTTCAAAGTTTTAGTTGTGTGTATACAACATTTGGTATCAAAGCTACAATGCAAGGCCTAATTGTGAGAAGAAGAAACTGCAGCCTTTTTTCTTGAATAGTGAGTTGAAAGAGATTCAAAATATGGCAGCTGAAACCAATTTCATTTTACCAACAATTCCTAAGTTTGATGGCCACTATGATCATTGGTCTATGCTTATGAAAACTTTCTTCGTTGAAAGGAATACTGGTCCTTGGTGGAGACCGGAATCCCTGTCGTAGCCAAAGGAGAAGAGATTATCGAAGCACAACAAACACAATTGCATACCCTAAGCTGAAAGACTTGAAGGTCAAGAATTATTTTGTTCTAAGTCATTGATCGAACTACTATGGGAACGATCTTAATAGAGATGCTGCAAAAAAAATTTGGGACTCTATGAAGTAGAAGTATCAGGGTTCCACAAGAGTCAAAAGACCACAACTCTAAGCTCTAACAAAAAAGTTTGAAGTCTTACCGATGAAAGAAGGCGAGAGTGTTTGTGCATATTTTGCTTGAAGTCTCACCATTGTAAACAAGATGAAAATTCATGGCGAAACATGAAACAAACAGTGATTATTGAAAAAATCTTGAGATTAATCACATCAAGATTTGACTATGTTATATGTTTTATTGAAGAGTCTAATAACTTAGACACTTTAACAGTCGATGAATGAGTAAGTGATGAACAAGAACTAAAGGTGACATACGATTATAGATTCGGTGGAAGAGGAGGTGATCGAGCTCGTGAAAGTTTTCGAGGAAGAGGTAGAGGAAGAGGAAGAGGTAGACATTCATTCAACAAAAGTACAGTTGAGTGTTATAAATGTCATCAGTTAGAACACTTTAGATACGAGTGTCCTCAATTGGAAAAAGAAGCAAATTATAATGAACTTGGGGATAAAGAGAAATGTTGTTGATATCCTATGTTGAGCTCAATTAAATTAGGAGGGAAGATGTTTGGTTCCTTGATTCGCGGTGTAGCAATCATATGTGTTCAAACAAGGAATGGTTCTCAGATTTTGACAAGGAGTTCCGACAATCTGTGAAGCTTGGAAATAATTTCAAGATGGCGGTGTTAGGAAAAGATAACATTAGATTGCAAGTTGTTGGCGTCAAGGTAATCACTCATGGTTTTTATATACCCAAGTTTAAAAATAATCTATTAAGTCTTGGACAATTGCAACAAAAAGGGGTATCTATTTTGATACAGCATGGAGATGCAAAATATATCTTCCCAAGAAGGGACTTATTCTGCAAACAACAATGTCTGCAAATAAAATGTTCATATTACTTGTAAGACTCATGCGGCAAACCTCCATTTGCTTCCAAACAATTATAGAAGATAACACTCATATTTGGCACCGCAGATATGGGCATCTATGTTTCAAAGGTTTGAGAACATTGCAACATAAACAAATGGTTAGAGAGTTACCCCAGTTGAAAACATCGTCTAAAATATGCATGGATTGCATGGTGGGAAAGCAACATAGGGATGCATTTCCAAAGAGAAGTTTATGGAGAACAAAACAAAGGTTGTAACTGGTACATGCAGACGTCTGTGGATCCATCAAACCTATTTCCAACAGTAATAAGAGATATTTTATAAGTTTTATTGATGATTATCGTCGCAATGTGTGAATATATTTTCTTGCTGAAAAAAATCTTGTTGATAAAGAGATTGGAGATTTTATTCGTTGTCTACCCATAGATAGGGGTGGAGAGTACACCTCTCACAAGTTCAATAGTTTTTGCAAAACTAATGGTATCAGTAGAAAACTTATAGCGAGTCTAGATAAGCGCAAGAACAGAACAATCATGAACATGATTATAAGTATATTATCAGAGAAGCAAGTTCCAAAGAATTTTTGGCCAGAAGCAGTAAACTGGACATTGCACATGCTCAATAGAAGTTTTACAGTGGTAGTGAAAAATATGACTTCAGAGGAGGCTTGAAGTGGCGCAAAACCGAATACTAATTATTTTTTAGTTTTTGGATACATTGACCGTGTTCATGTATCAGACGGTAAAAGAAAGAAGTTAGATGATCAAAATTTTCAGTGTGTGCTACTAGGGATGAGTGAAGAGTCTAAAACATATAGACTCTATGTTCTAGTGTCCAAGAAGATAATTGCAAGCAGAGAGGTGATTTTTGAAGAAAACAAATGTTGGAATTGGGGTAAAACTAACGAAGAAGTTGAACTTCATACCCACGAATGGAAAGATAGTAATATAGAAGAAAGCGAACATGATTAAAGTGAGGAAGAATCTGAAGAGGAGGTGATAGTAGAAGAAGAAGGAGAAGTTAATATATATTCCAATGATCCATCTAAAGCACACCCGAAGTGAGAAATAGAAGAGCACCATTATGGATGGAGATTATGTGAGCAAGGGAGAATTTTCTGAAGAAGCTGAGCACAACAATTTAGTTCTATTAACCTTAACTATAGATTCGACTACCTTTGAAGAAGCTGTTCAAAGTTCAAAATGGTGAGCTACAATGGACTTGGAGATAGAAGCCATCGAACGAAATGAGACTTGGGAGTTGACAAATTTTCCTAGAAGAATGAAGAAGATTGGAGTAAAGTGGGTTTTCAAAATCAAACTCAAAGAAAATGGCGAAGTTGACAAGTATAAGGCTACGTTGGTAGCAAAAAGTTATGCACAACAACATGGCATAGACTATACCAAGGCATTTGTACCTGTGGCTAGGTGGGATAGTATTTGAATGATAATTGCTTTAGCAGCTCGGAATAGTTGGAACGTGTATCAGCTTGACGTGAAAAGTGCTTTCTTATATGAAGAGTTAAAAAGAAGCCGTCTTTCGAGCAACCACAAGGTTATGAGAAAAAATGTCAAGAATACAAGGTATACAAATTGAAGACATTATATGGTCTTAAAGAAGCCCTACGTGCATGATTTAGTCAACTTTAAGAACATTTTATCGAAGAAGGATTTGAGAGGTGCAACTGTGACCTTACTTTATTCATACAAACAGGAGATAGAGGTTAAATTTTGATTGTTAGTCTATATGTTGACGATCTAATTTTTACTAGTAATGATGAGAGCATGTTTGTTAAGTTCAAAAATTTTATGAAACTTCAATTTGAAATGACAGATTTGGAAAAAAATGAAATATTTTCCAGGTGTAGAGATTTTACAAAATGTTGAAGACATTTATATTAGTTAGAAAGTATGCAAAAGAAGTTTTGGACTAATAGTTTGAAAAACCATGTTGTTCATACGGTTAGACTAAGAAAGGATGAATTTAATGTATTTAATTGCAACAAGGTTGGATTTGGGAGTTTTTTATTGAAAAAGGGGTAATGGAGAGTTGATAGCATATACTGACAGTGATTATGAATGAAATATATAAGACAGGAAAAGCACTTATAGTTATGTGTTCTTACTTAGTGATGCAGTTGTGTCTTGGTCTCCAAAAAAATAACTTGTAGTTACTTTGCTACTACTGAAGCAGAATCTTTGGCAGCCGCCTCTTGTGCTTGTCGTGGGGTGTGGATGAGGAGAGTTTATGAAAAACTATGTTATTTGATAAAAGTTACACTATTAAGCTATCCACGAATCCAATCATGCATGGACATAGTAAACACATTGATGTGAGGTTTCATTTCTTGCGTGATTTGACTAGAGATGGAGTTATTGAGCTGAAGCATTGTGTCACACAAGAACAAGTTGTAGATATTATGACAAAACTAATAAAGTTGGACGCGTTCATAAAACTACATGAGTCAATGGGTATGTGTGTAGTACCACGAGTAAACTGAAGGCAACCTTGCAATCAGTTTAAGAGAGAAATTGTTAAAGATTTTTATACTAGACTTTTCTCTAGGGTTGAAATGGCTTCCATTTCTTTAGGATGATCACTCCTCTAATAATGTTAGGACCACTAGGAATTTATGTTGTCCACTTCTCTAGGAATGTAGAATATTAAGAGTTTATTAGAATCTTAGAGCACTAAATTAATTAGTTTGTAAGTTGACAATAACATATTTTGCACGTATGTACCTTGAATAGAAAAGGAGAATTAATATGTACCTTGATAAACATGAACTTCGGACATCTAGGAATGTGGAATGCTACGAGTTTGTTAGAATCTTAGGACCACTAAATTAATTAGTTTGTAAGTTGATAATATCATATTTTGCACGTATGTAATTACATAATGTAATGTAAGTTTTAGTTGAAGTTATTACATCATGTAAGTTTTAGTTTGATAGTTTCAGTTTAGTCACACATCTTAAATACAAAAGTAGAACTATTGATGCTTATGGGCCACGTTGGATTACTTTTATGTTGTATGAATGACAAGTGTCTTGTAGCCCTCGTTAATATGTGTTGTTCTATGTGACACTTTAAATTATGATGTGAATTATACTATGTTGTGAATCTACGTTATGATATGGATGATATATAATGCATAAACCTCCATATATTACACCATGCATATTATGTTAACATGTTCACATTATGCATATGAGACATTGACAAGCCATGTAGATTAACCATAAAAGATATGTTCCGTATACGTATGCATGTCTCATAGGAACACTATGTCATAAAAAGAATGGATGTATGATTTGCATCATAATTCGAAACTGTGAGACCTCATGCATTTTGCATGTCACATGTATCGAAATACTTACTTGTTATGATTAGTACACATGTGTACACTTCCTTATTTTGTACACGAGGATATTATCATGCTTATTTCCCTTTGTGGCTTCCGACAATGTGGGTGTACAGTAACCTACAGTCAGACCCAGAGCTATGTATATGAGCTCAATTAGTGGGTCCATGTATGTATATGTGGTGTGAATAGAGAAGTACTACCCATTAAACTTTACTCAAACTTGAAGTAGAGAATAAAGTCATGATGTCTTATGAAAAGATAGGTCGCACCATGATTGTATGTGATTGCATTTTAATTAAAACCTAACCCATTAAACTAAACAACATTTTTACTTATATTCACTATCACATTAAAAGGTTAACCCAATCTTGGTCTGGTATAGAAAGCACTATATTTATACCATTTTCAAAGCTTTTGAGAAAAAAAAAATTCAAAATCAAATACATTTTTCTTACCGCTCTCTAAAATTCTGACCCAATGTGATCAATAAAAAAGTTAGCATTTTAATCATTCATATGGAGCAAATTGGCTCGTACAATATTAAGTTCATTAAAGGACTTCGCTTTGATTTGATATCCTACCTTCTTAAATATGGTACCAAGCTTGTTGTAGCCATGATTGAGAGCCCAATAACTCTTAATCTTTGGTCTCGATGTTTATCCATGAGATCATCAACAGTAGTATTTATTTCTCTTTTAATATGACCCAGAGAAGTTAATAAAAGAATCGTTTCGACAACTTTATACTTCAAGAGTAAAAAATTCTACCGATTATATCATTTGTTTAAACGTTCTTTCTCTCACTACAAATTCCACACAATGACGAAAACGTCCCAACAATTAAGAAGAAAAAGAATCAAGGAAGAGGTGACTATTTTCAAGAGCTGGTTGTGTTCTTACCATTGAAGCAGAAGACATTCTACTTTTCCCAATCCAAATAGTATCAAAACTCTCTCCTCTTTCGGACACCTTTTCCATATCCTTAATGTTTTCCTCCTCACTAACCTCCAACCCGCCATTAAAACTAAACCCACCAAAGCTAACCCACTATTCGTTAGCACTCAGAGAAGTCAAACCAACTTCGGATAGTTGTGAAATCACTTACCAAGGTAGCTAAGTTGAAGTCCAAAAATCATACTTGAAGCTGGTTCAATTTTGTCCTTTAAAATCCAAGTAAACCTATGTGAGTTCACGACACTGAATTAGCACAAGTGACCACGTTTAGCTACTATGGGTAAGTAAACCTATAATTTTTCTTATAATATTTTAGTTATTTGAAACAATGATCGTACTCATCTCAAAATCTTTTGGAAATGTCAAAATCGACTTCAAGAAAGTAACCAATTGTAGGATTGGGTCTAAAAATGTCAAAAAGGGTTAAAAGCTGGTATCCTGAGTCGAAAGCCCCAAACAGAAGTCGTGGCCATTTTAAATCTCTAATGTGTTCAATTGATTTCAATAATGATAAGCTATTGTATTTTTATTTTACCTTTATTTGAGTTGTCAGAAGTGAGATCTGAACTCACACCCTCGATTCCGCATTGGTTGGAGAGGGGAATGAAGTATAACTTATAAGAGTCTTTAAACTAGTAGACGTGATTCAAAATTGTGATTCTAACCGCGATATAATGGGAAATAATGGACAATATTTTTTAGACTTTGGAAAGGGGAATGAAACATTCCTTATAAGGATGTAGAAACCTCTCCCTAGTAGACTCGTTTTAGAATTGTTCGGTTGATAGTGATATGTAATGGACAAAATCGGACAATATTTGTTAGCAGATGGATTGTGAGATTGAACGTAGGTTGGAGAAGAGGACAATACTACGTAACGAGCCAAGGCTGAATATATTTACTAATGGTGGCCTTGAGCTATTACAAATGATTAGTTGGAACAGCTCTTAGCTGTAATAACTCAGTAGGTTAGAGAGTGCGACCTTTAACAACAAGGTCGCACATTCTACTAATAGTGGAAAACCTCTTTTGAGTACTAATTTTGAATCCATTTAATAAAAAAATAGCACTTTATAAAAGAAAACCTTTCTAAGTTGTAAAAAATCCACATCTTTGGAGTAGAAATTTCTTTATAAAAGAAAACCTTTCTAAGTTGTCAAACTTTCAATTTCAACTCATACACTCTCACAAGGACCAAAACTACGTCCTAACACCTTCAACCACTTAGCCATCCTAACTATTTATTATGAGACTTAACATTGGTTGAAATGAAGCATTCCTTATAAGGGTATGGAGACCTCTCCCTAAAAGACGCGCTTTAAAACTTTTTAACTTACGACGACATGTAACAGGCCAAAACAAACAATATCTGCTAGCCATTGGAGATGGGAACCAAACATTAACTATAAGGTTGTGGATATCTCTTCCTACTAGACATGTTTTAAAATTGTGAGGCTTATGGTGATACGTAATTAGCCAAAGTAGACAATATCTGATAGAGGTAGACTTGGTTTGTAACAAATTGTATTAGAGCTAGTCATTGGGTGGTGTTGATATGGAAAATCAACCCAAGGGAAAGTATGGAACAGATTACCTTGATGATCAAGTTCAAGAGTAAAGAAAACTCATTTCTAAACTCGTGATTCGAATCACTCCACAAGAAGTTTGATCAATATCACTTAAATGACTCTACATGCAAGTTCTAAACACAAGAATTTGCAAATAAAGTTTAGCTCTCAACAAAGCTAAAATAGAAACCATGAGGAAATCTCTTACTATTAGACGTGTTTTAAAACAATGAGGTTGACGACGATATGTAATGAGTCAAAGTAGACAATATCTAGGCTAATACTCATAATTTGTTGGAATAGTTCAGTTGGTTAGAGCGATGATTGTTAACCATAAGGTCGGAGGTTCATCTCTCTTTTTAGCAATGGGAATGAATCATTCCATTTTAGTATGTGGAAAAATTTAACCCAACAACCAAAGTGAACAATGTCATATAATTATGTAGGTTCGTGATTCCTAACATTGTTACATAGTCTTAATCTAGCATTCTTGATAATAATATTGGGTTCTTTTTAGGGGTAGCTTCAATACAAAAACATAATGTAAAAAATCTTTTCGCATAAAGTAGTTACATCATGCATATTCTAGTGACTCTAAGTCCCTAGAAAACTAGGGTCGTTACATATAATCTACACCTAAACTTTCTATAACCTAGAAAAAAACCCGTGGCAACTCGCTCGATCAAGGATTCGATTACCGCCTACAAGTAGGTTACTTATTTAGTTGCACTAGATATTACTTTTCCTTTTTGGGTGATCACTAACTGTTAGTTAAGGTCACAGAGGAGGGTCGTCTTGAGCCATCAGTTCTATGTATACGAGTTGTTGTCCATAGTTTTCGAATCTCGTTCCAATTTTTATCAAATTTATTCTTTGTCACGTCAGTTCTATGTGTTACGAGTTGTTGTCCTTATTTTCGAATCTTGTTCCAATTTTTATGAAATTTTTTCTTTGTCAAGACGTGTCATGAATAATGGATTTGAAGTCTTGAAAATTGAGTTATTATAGTTGTGCTTTGAAGTCTTTAAAATTGAGTTATTACAGTTGTGCCCTATTTAGCTTATCTAAGCAATTCCCGACCATTGTTTAACTCTTCTAAGCATACCAGAAATGATGTAATTTAGTTATGCTCTTACCATTTCCCCTACTATCGATTCAAATTGCAACTCGAGATTGTAATATATGACTCCTGGAAGATCAGATGACTTGCAACTCGAGATTAGTTGGCGAATATCTTACAAGAAGACCAAAACATACCAAATATATATATATATTATGAGGTAGTTAATAGTAGGTCGAGTAGAAAGTTTCTTTGAAGGGTTATGTCAAGGACGCCTATATATTCCAACAATTGAGGAATTAAGGAATGAGATATTGTTGGAGGCTCACAACTCACATTTGTTATGCACCCAAGCGGTACAGAAAATCACAGTGTCCTTGAGATTCGGGCGTAAGGGTAAACTTGAAGAACACTAAATTTCTTAGATCTTGGAAAATCATGTCGTGATAATTGTATTTTTATTTTACCTTTATTTGAGTTGTCAGACGTGGGATTTGAACCCACGCCCTCTGATCCCGCATCGGTTTGAGAGGAGAATGAAGAATAACTTATGAGTGTTTGTAAACGTCTCTCTAGTAGCGTGTTGTAGAACTGTGATTCTGACGACGATTTGTTATGGGCAACAATGGACAATATTTTTTAGTGGCTGGAAATGGGAACAAAGCATTCCTTAGAAGAGTGTGGAAATCTCTCCCTAATAGACTCGTTTTAGAATTGTGAGACTGATGACGATACGCAATGGGCAAAAATGGACAATATTTGTTAGCGGTGGGTTTCGGCTATTACAAAAGCTATCAAAGTTAGTCATCGACTATTACAAAAGCTATCAAAGTTAGTCATCGGCTATTACAAAAGCTATCAAAGTTAGTCACAAAGTGGTGTGCTAGCAAAGACGCTGGCCCCCAAGGAGAGTGGATTGTGAGATCCAACATTGGTTGGAGAGGAGATGAAACATTCCTTATAAGGGTATGGTGGGCTTGAGCTATTACAAATAATTACCTGGAATAGCACAGTTAGTTAGAGTGTGTGGCTGTTAACCACAAGGTCGAAGGTTCAAACCCTCCTTCTAGTGTTGGGAATAAGCTTACCATGAATTGAAGGTAAATTAGAGGTGACTTGTTTGATTAATTGTGAGCTCAGCGGCGCATGCTTAGTGATGATGGTTACAAGTGTCATACCTTTTGATTGTTTTAGTTACTTGTTTTAATGGTTTTAGTTACTATTTCTTTATGTTGTTTTAAAGATGCTTTCAAATGAGTAAGTCCATGACACTATTTTAAGATGAAGTTTAAATGCTTAATTTCGTATAAGAGCATAGGATATGATGACGGTGGCAACATTAGGCTAATATAAATCTATTTCTTTATGTTGTTTTAAAGATGCTTTCAAATGAGTAAGTCCATGACACTATTTTAAGATGAAGTTTAAATGCTTAATTTCGTATAAGAGCATAGGATATGATGACGGTGGCAACATTAGGCTAATATAAATCTAGGGTCGTTATCGTTGGTATCAGAGCTCTAGGTTATAGATTCGGTAGACTTGCCTACAAGATAGGCTTGCCACGTTCCATGATTTCACCATCGATGTCCTAGCACCAACAGGTATGTCTGGTATAAGATAAGATAAAGAAATGTCTTTAATTTGCATGTACTTTTTTTTGTTTACTAATATTGAATGTAATTTAGTATCAAATATGTGAAGCTCTAACTATATGATTTATGGAAGCATTATGTTCTACCTAGTTGTACTTTTATGAATATGTCATGTTTACTAAATTATATGTTGTGGTTATACGTGATATGATGCAATTTATGTTAGAGAGATATAGACTTAAGAAATTATATATTGGTTTTAGCATCATGCCACATAAAGGACACTAAAAAGAACGACGAGGAAGGAGATTACCCTGTATTAGAGGTAGAGGAAAAGGTGGAGGTGAAGATAGCCCACCTCGTGAAGGTTTAGTGACTAGGGCGGACGCACCTTAAGTTGTGCTACCTTAGGCTGCGCACCTTCAGTAGCACCAATAACTCAAATAAATCCCACTACAAGCCTATGTGAGAATCATTTCAGACAATACAATGATGCCCACTCAACAAGCCAATAGGGTGTGGAAAGGGGAATGAATCCAACAAGCCAATAGGCCATCCTAACTGCTTATTGTTATACGTAAGAATTACTATTTTCATTGGTTTGATGTCTAGGGTGTGTTGCCTTTTACGGAACCAAAAGTAAAACAATTAGAACTTATTTTTGAACATGGACAATATTATACTATTATGGAGGTTCGTGATTTCTAATCATCAAGCATTCTTGATGAGATTTCATGGGTAAGATTATCCATCATTTTCTATTGAATCAAAACCCTTGAATTGAGTTATAATGTTTTAATAATTTTAAGTGAATTATAATTTTTTATGGTCCAACCTTTTCTATTGGATCAAAACCCTTGAATTGAGTTATAACGTTTTAGTAATTTTTAGGGGTAGCTTCGGGTCGTGGAAATAAAATGTAAATGCGACTTTGAGCCGATTTGATTTTAGGTTTCCCTTTTAAGGTGTTTGAAGTATATTGACAGTACCTATATTGCTCTCTGAGTGTTAAACCTAAATTGAAGCTTATTTTTTATTTCGGCATACCCCAAATTTTTTGTTTTATGTCCTAAAACTCATAGTTTGTAAAAAAAAACATATTATGTTTTCAATAAAGTTATTATTGATGTTTATTTAGTAAAGATTGCTATTGAATAAAGTGAATGTTACGATCATTAATCTAAATCCAATAAACTAAGAAAACTNGAATTAGAATTAGGGAATACACGCTAAATATATACGATATATTTAACCTCATTTTTTGTAGTTATGAATTGAACAAAAAGAGAGAATTTGAGATATTTAAATAAGATTTAAATATTTTAATTATGAATAGCAATAGATAATCAATATGTGTTGGAATTAATTGGAATTGACATTTTATTTAATGTTAAATATTAATTAAATTGTTTAATTAATCATTTAATATTATTTTGATTTGAAATTAATTGTTGAATTAAAATAAAAAAAGTCAAAATGTTCACTCCACCTAATGAAAAAATCCATGTTTGAGTTAATGGAATATTAAGGGTCAATATATGGTTTAACCAAACTTGCATGTTTGCCACATAATCCCACAAATTTTAGTGAAATTTTGAGTGTCAAAACTTGATTTAACCAAGCATGCATGTTTTCGGGATACACCCCACAAATTTGAGTGGAATTTGGAGTGTCAAAATTTGGTTAACTCAAACTTGCATGCTTGCCACATAATCTCACAAATTAGAGTGAAATTTTGAGTGCCAAAATTTGGTAATCTCAATTTTGCATGAACATGCAAATATGACTCTATAAATAGAGTGATCAATGTACATGGAAATTCTTCTTCAAAAACTTTGAAAAAATCTCTCAAAACTCTCTCTTTACTTATACTAAATTTCTATCAAGTTTCATCACTCACCGGATTCCACAATCCTGTTCTAAGGTCGGAGAATAGTAGGAAAGACACTAGTGGTGGTTCGAAACCATTCATTTGGAAAAATGAATTTGAACTACAAAAGGTCAGTATTCAAACTCATTAAGTTTCAATGCTTTTGAACATGCTAGCTAATTTACTATAATTGATGTACTTAGAGTGCCTAAGATCCAAATTGCTTCCACACGTGTTATAGTAACACCATCAAAATGAACCTAAATTGATAACATAATTTATGAACAAAGGAAACAAAAATATATTTAAAAAGAGAGAAAACCCAAAAAGTTGCAAATTCCCTCGAACACTGAAAATGGATAGCCATTCACCGCGAGAAAAACACAAAAAATGGAAGAAAGAGGGTGCCAATGAAGGAGTAGGGAAGCAAATGGGGAAGAAGAAATATAAGGGAGATCGGGGGCTTTGGGGCTTCAAAGCTAGATTATGGCGGGCAAAAATATCTCTAGATGCACTAAATTTTGTCACGTAACATACATACACAATAGGCAAGCGTCGGAAATGCTATCAAGGTCTTTCAATGCTTGTCAATTTAGTTGACCTTGTCCATAATATTTTGTGCTTTCAGAGAGATATTTCTTCTAACCATGGTAAACCAAATATTGATTCTCATTTTTGCTGCATTTCCATTTACCGCAAAACAAATTATCGGAAGATTTAAAATATGAGTATTGTAGTCTATCCTTTCGTATATATGATGTTACATGCTGCTAAAGAAATTAGTAGACCGATAGTAATTGATTGAGAGTGAGTCTTACATACTAGTCCTAAAATTCTAAATAACCATATAGAAGTAACCTAAGGAGAGGTAGTTGAAATATCTTACTAACTTACAAATTATCTAAGTAAAAGAAACTAGGAATTAACTGAGAATAAAACTTAAGAACAACTAGAATGATAAGTAATAAACTTGTTAATGACAAGTTAGCTATTTATTAAGTAAACTAATTACTTATCAAGATTATTTTAACTTTTTTTGCCAAATAAGAAGTTGCAGGCCAATCGAGGATGAGACCAGCAGGCTCGAGGCAACAAGGAACCCTTTTCTGAGTCTGTTTTAAGTACATGTGCTTTTGTTGTTGAAAACTTACTTTGATATTTTGTGTTGTAAAATATACTTGATTCACATGTTTTACTTGTCATGTATGAAATTTTTTTTTGTATGACCGAGTTTCAAAGAAAAATATCTATGTTAGTGGTAACTCATGTGAATCGAGCTGTCGATGAACATGTGTTGTAGAAGCATTGCTCGAGAACTATGCAGTAACAGCGGGGATCGTCCCAAGGCATCTAGTCGTGTCTGTTTATTTTGGATTTCTACATTTAGTTGTAAATTGTTTGTTGACTATTGGTCAAGATAAGAAGCGCTGCTCGAGAACTATGAGGTCACAGAGGGTGTCATCCTAAGGAATCCAGTCGTCTGTTTATTTTAAATTTTTACGTTTCTTTTTTAGTTGTTTGTTGGTGGTCGATCGAGGTAAGAAGGTGTAACACCCAAAAAAAATGAAGCAAAGCCACCCACTTAAGACCAAAGGGATCCAATAAAGAAATTAAGAGGATTAAGCTAGGAAAAGAGTCTTAAGCAAGTCATTTCTAAACACTAATGAGTAACTCTAAGGACTAAAAGTTACCCTAGCCAAGAATCAAAAACTCCTAAGACCTCTCATGGTACAACATGCTCATGACTTAGACTACGCTGCTTGGAACGCATGAAGCCTCGAGCTTAGGTGTTCAGACTGTATCATAGGGCAAACCCTTGATGCAGGATTAGACTTCATCTCTTGGAACTTAAGAAGTCTTGGATGTTGGTTTTCAGACTATGCCGCTTGGAATGCATGAAGTCTTGGGCATAGGTTAGCGGACGGTATCGGAGGGCAAGCCTTTAGATGCGGGTTAAGACTACGTCGCTTGGAACTCATGAAGCCATGAACGTAGGTTAAGACTCTTGTTGGGTTTTATGTCCTAAAACTCATAGTTTGTAAACAAAAACATATTCTATTTTCAATAAAGTTATTATTGTTGTTTATTCAGTAAAGATTCTTATTGAATAAAATGAACTTTATGATTATTAATCTAAATCAAATAAACTAAGAACAATCTAATTATAGTATGATTACTTGAACTATATGTAGAGACACAAGAGTGGATCAAGTTCAAGTATATAGTCAAAATGATCTATAGTACAGGGATAAGGCTGAGTACCTTATCATAGGGACAATATGGATGCGGCCCACTTTTGTATATGACATAAACAATGTGATCACTAAATTGTACATGTGGAGACATGTGAGTGGGGGCGTCCTTTACAATGAGTATTGCATAAGATCGGACCATGAAGAAAATCACTCTCACTTTATAATGTCGCTTACTGCTGAGACTGATTTTATTTTCATTCGATGACCTAGGTAACTCGATTTTAATCCTGAGCTAACCATGAGCTGAGACTGATTTTATTTTCATTCGATGACCTAGGTAACTCGATTTTAATCCTGAGCTAACCATGAACTCCTGTTTATTCGGAATTATCCTTAGATTTGCATAGGTGAAAGTGGCTCAAGTTCGCCAACTCAATAGGCCTCCCATTTCAGGGGTAAGATTGGGTGAATGGCTGGAGACGTGGGGTGCAAGATGGAATTCACTCCTACCCACTTTTAAGGATAGAAGAGAGGTAGTTCCCTTGAGCACTGACTCTAGGTCTTGAACAAGGGGCCCCACCCTCTCATTAGCATGAGAGGGATTCAGTTTACTTGTTAAACCATAAACAAATTGTTCATTAGAGGATCAGTGAGACATAAGGAACAAGAAGTAACTTCAGGGGTAAAATGGTAAATTGACCCAGCTCTAGTTACGAACAACCTGTGAAGGATCAACTTACTAATCATGGTTATATCAAATGGACAGAAATATATCTATAGTGAGGGGAGTGCAACTACTAGGCTATAGTGGAGTGTCCTAGTAGTTAACGAATGTTAGTTAACAAGGTTAATGAGTTAAACCGGTTAATCTTGGATCGTTGGAGCTCATGATCTATAGGTCCATTAGGTCTCTCTGCTAGCTCATATTAGACTAAACCATAGAACAGTGTGACGAGTGAGTTCAAAGTGTTCGAATTCAAATTAGGGAATATGCACTATATATATTCGATATATTTAACCACATTTTTGTTTTATTTACGAATTAAACAAAAAGAGAGAATCTGAGATATTTAAATAAGATTTAAATATCTTAATCAAATATGTGTCGGAATTGATTGGGATTGACATTTGAATTAATATTAAATATTAATTAAATAGTTTAATTAATCATTTAATATTACTTTAATTTGAAATTAATAATTCAAATTAATTGTTGAATAAAAATTTGACTTAATCTAATGAAAAAAATCCATGTTTGAGTTAGTGAAATTTTGAGGTGTCAAAATTTGGTTTAACCAAACTTGCATGCTTGCCAAATAAACCCCACAAATTTTAGTGAAATTTTGAGTGTAAAAAATTTGGTGAAGTCAAACTTGCATGCTTGCCACATAATCCCAAACATTTGAGTGGAATTTTGAGTGTCAAAATTTGGTGATCTCAAATTTGCATGAACATGCAAACATGACTCTATAAATAGAGTGATCATGGTACATGGAAGGTCTTCCAAGGGCAAAACCTTCAATATCTAATAGAGGTGTGCTTGGTTTGTAACAAAATATATTAGAGCTGGTCATCGGGTGGTGTGCCAACGAGGTTGTTGGGAACACAATGGGGTGGATTGTGAAATCCCACATCGGCTGGATAGGGGATGAAACATTTCTTATAAGCATGTGGAAATCTCTCACTATTAGACGCATTTTAAAACCGTCAGGTAGACGACGACATGTAAGGAGCCAAAGTAGCTATCTAGGCTAATACTCATAATTTGTTGGAATAGTTCAGTTGGTTAGAGCGTATGATTGTTGACGATAAGGTTGGGGAGGTTCAAGCTCTCTTTTTAGCAATGGTAATGAATCATTCCATTTTAGTATGTGGAAAAATTTAACCCTTCAACAAAAGTGGACAATGTCATATAATTATGGAGGTTCGTGATTCATTTATATAGTCTTAATCATTCTCTGGTACCTTCGATACAAAAACATAATGTAAAAAATATTTTCGCATAAGGTAGTTACATCATACATATTCTAGTGACTCTAGGTCCCTAGAAAACTAGGGTCGTTACATATAATCTACACCTAAACTTTCTATAACCTAGAGAAAAATCCGTGGCAACTCGCTCGACCAAGGATTCGATTACTGCCTACAAGTAGGTTACTTATTTAGATGCACTCGATATTACTTTTCCTTTTTGGGGGATCACTAGTTGTTAGTTAAGGTCACAAAGGAGGGTCGTCTCAAGTCGTCAGTTTTATATGTTACGAGTTGTTGTCCTTAGTTTTCGAATCTCGTTCAAATTTTTATCAATTTTTTCTTTGTCACGTCAGTTAGGTGTTACGAGTTTTTGTCCTTATTTTCAAAACTTGTTCCAATTTTTATCAAATTTTTTCTTTGTCTTGTCATGTCATGAAGAATGATTTGAAGCCTTGAAAATTGAGTTATTATAGTTGTGCTTTAAAGTTTTTAAAATTGAGTTATTAACGTTGTGTCCTATTTAGCTTATCTAAGCTATTCCCGGCCGTTGGTGCCACGCAGTTTAACTCTTGTAAGCATACAAATTTAGTTATGCTCTTACCATTTCCCCTCCTATCGATTCAAGTTGCAATAGGTGAGTTGGCAAATATGCAATATATGACTATATGACATATATGACTCCTAAAAGATCAGATGACTTGCCACTCGAGAATAGTTGATGAATATCTAACAAGAAGACAAAAACCTAAAAAAAAAAAAAAAAAATACAAAAATACAAAAATAAAAGCTTGGACGAATTTGTTAATTTCTTTGATTCAAGGGTTTTTTTGTTCAACTAAACTTGGATTGTTGGGTTGAGGATTAGGGTTGCCTAATCAATTTGGTATCATTTCCTAGGTTGCATCTATGTGGCCTACTCTAGAATTGATTTTATTGCTTAGGTGGGATAGTATTTGAATGATAATTGCTTTAGCAGCTCGAAATAGTTGGAACGTGTATCAGCAACCACAAGGTTATGAGAAAAAATGTCAAGAATACAAGGTATATAAATTGAAGAAGACATTATATGGCCTTAAACAAGCCCTACGTGCATGATTTAGTGGAATCGAAGCACATTTTGTTGAAGAAAGATTTGAGAGGTGCAATTGTAACCATACTTCATTCATACAAACAAGAGATAGAGATAAAAATTTTGATTGTTAGTCTATAATGTTGATGATCTAATTTTTACTGGTAATGATGAGAGCATGTTTGTTAAGTTCAAGAATTCTATGAAACTTTAATTTGAAATGACTGATTTGGGAGTTCTTTAT
>NW_019272571.1:17449-19957 GCF_002738345.1 Cucurbita maxima | reverse complement strand
TTTTTGAGCACGTACTTCAAACGTCCCAGATTTGGGTTTCCGAAGTACGGTTCGAGTTGAAGCACTCTTTTACTGTTTTGATGCACTCCAATTGTTGGAAATTCTATTCTAAATCATCAACCGTAAATATTCCTCACAAAACTTTAGAAAAACGTCGACCGTGACTCGGTTTTTTTAGCACGTACTTCAAACGTCCCAGATTTGGGTTTCCGAAGTACGGTTCGATTTGAAGGACTCTTTTACTGTTTTGATGCACTCCGTTTGTTGGAAATTCTGTTCTAAATCATCAACCGTAAACATTCCTAACAAAACTTTTTAAAAATGTCGATCGTGACTCGGTTTTTTTAGCACGTACTTCAAACGTCCCAGATTTGGGTTTCCAAAGTAGGGTTCGATTTGAAGGACTCTTTTACTGTTTTGATGCACTCCGTTTGTTCGAAATTCTGTTTTACATCATCAACCGTAAACATTCCTCACAAAACTTTAGAAAAACGTCGACCGTGACTCAGTTTTTTTAGCACGTACTTCAAACGTCCCAGATTTGGGTTTCCGAAGTANTTACTGTTTTGATGCACTCTGTTTGTTCGAAATTCTGTTCTACATCATCAACCGTAAACATTCCTCACAAAACTTTAGAAAAACGTCGACCGTGACTCAGTTTTTTTAGCACGTACTTCAAACGTCCAAGATTTGGGTTTCCGAAGTACGGTTCGATTTGAAACACTCTTTTACTGTTTTGATGCACTCCGTTTCTTCGAAAATCTATTCTAAATCGTCAAGCCTAAACATTCCCCACAAAACTTTTTAAAAATGTCGATCGTGACTCGGTGTTTTTAGCACGTACTTCAAACGTCCCAGATTTGGGTTTTCGAAGTAGGGTTCGATTTGATGAACTCCTTTACTGTTTTGATGCACTCCGTTTCTTCGAAAATATATTCTAAATCATCAAGCCTAATCATTCCCCACAAAACTTTTTAAAAATGTCGATCGTGACTCGGTTTTTTGAGCACGTACTTCAAACGTCCCAGATTTGGGTTTTTGAATTAGGGTTCGATTTGAAGGACTCTTTTACTGTTTTGATGCACTCCGTTTGTTGGAAATTCTGTTCTAAATCATCAACCGTAAACATTCCTCACAAAACTTTAGAAAAACGTCGACCGTGACTCGGTTTNTTCGATTTGAAGCACTCTTTTACTGTTTTGATGCACTCCGTTTGTTCGAAATTGTATTCTACATCATCAAGCCTAATCATTCCCCACAAAAGTTTTGAAAAACGTCGACCGTGACTCAGTTTTTTTTAAAACGTACTTCAAACGTCCCAGATTTGGGTTTTCGAAGTAGGGTTCGATTTGAAGAACTCCTTTACTGTTTTGATGCACTCCGTTTCTTCGAAAATCTATTCTAAATCATCAAGCCTAAACATTCCCCACAAAACTTTTTAAAAATGTCGATCGTGACTCGGTTTTTTTAGCACGTACTTCAAACGTCCCAGATTTGGGTTTCCGAAGTAGGGTTCGATTTGAAGCACTCTTTTACTGTTTTGATGCACTCCGTTTGTTGGAAATTCTGTTCTAAATCATCAACCGTAAACATTCCTCACAAAACTTTAGAAAAACGTCGACCGTGACTCGGTTTTTTTAGCACGTACTTCAAACGTCCCAGATTTGGGTTTCCGAAGTACGGTTCGATTTGAAGCACTCTTTTACTGTTTTGATGCACTCCGTTTGTTCGAAATTGTATTCTACATCATCAAGCCTAATCATTCCCCACAAAAGTTTTGAAAAACGTCGACCGTGACTCAGTGTTTTTAAAACGTACTTCAAACGTCCCAGATTTGGGTTTTCGAAGTAGGGTTCGATTTGATGAACTCCTTTACTGTTTTGATGCACTCCGTTTCTTCGAAAATCTATTCTAAATCATCAATCCTTATCGATCCCCACAAAACTTTTTAAAAATGTCGATCGTGACTCGGTTTTTTTAGCACGTACTTCAAACGTCAGAGATTTGGGTTTCCGAAGTAGGGTTCGATTTGAAGGACTCTTTTACTGTTTTGATGCACTTCGTTTCTTCGAAATTCTTTTCTACATCATCAACCGTAAACATTCCTCCCAAAACTTTAGAAAAACGTCGACCGTGACCCGGTTTTTTTAGCACGTACTTCAAACGTCCCAGATTTGGGTTTCCGAAGTACGGTTCGATTTGAAGCACTCTTTTATTGTTTTGATGCACTCCGTTTGTTCGAAATTGTATTCTACATCATCAAGCCTAATCATTCCCCACAAAAGTTTTGAAAAACGTCGACCGTGACTCAGTTTTTTTAAAACGTACTTCAAACGTCCCAGATTTGGGTTTTCGAAGTAGGGTTCGATTTGATGAACTACTTTACTGTTTTGATGCACTCCGTTTCTTCGAAAATATATTCTAAATCATCAAGCCTAATCATTCCCCACAAAACTTTTTAAAAATGTCGATCGTGACTCGGTTTTTTGAGCACGTACTTCAAACGTC
>NW_019272571.1:16753-17337 GCF_002738345.1 Cucurbita maxima | reverse complement strand
GCACGTACTTCAAACGTCCCAGATTTGGGTTTCCGAAGTACGGTTCGATTTGAAGCACTCTTTTACTGTTTTGATGCACTCCGTTTGTTCGAAATTATATTCTACATCATCAAGCCTAATAATTCCCCACAAAAGTTTTGAAAAACGTCGACCATGACTCAGTTTTTTTTAAAACGTACTTCAAACGTCCCAGATTTGGGTTTTCGAAGTAGGGTTCGATTTGANAAGCCTAATCATTCCCCACAAAAGTTTTGAAAAACGTCGACCGTGACTCAGTTTTTTTTAAAACGTACTTCAAACGTCCTAGATTTGGGTTTTCGAAGTAGGGTTCGATTTGAAGAACTCCTTTACTCTTTTGATGCACTCCGTTTCTTCGAAAATCTATTCTAAATCGTCAAGCCTAAACATTCCCCACAAAACTTTTTAAAAATGTCGATCGTGACTCGGTTTTTTTAGCATGTACTTCAAACGTCCCAGATTTGGGTTTTCGAAGTAGGGTTCGATTTGAAGAACTCCTTTACTGTTTTGATGCACTCCGTTTCTTCGAAAATCTATTCTAAATCATCAAGCCTAAACATTCCCCA
>NW_019272571.1:15314-16707 GCF_002738345.1 Cucurbita maxima | reverse complement strand
TCTTTTACTGTTTTGATGCACTCCGTTTGTTCGAAATTCTGTTCTACATCATCAACCGTAAACATTCCTAACAAAACATTAGAAAAACGTCGACCGTGACTCAGTTTTTTTAGCACGTACTTCAAACATCCCAGATTTGGGTTTCCGAAGTACGGTTTGATTTGAAGCACTCTTTTACTGTTTTGATGCACTCCGTTTGTTCAAAATTGTATTCTACATCATCAAGATTTGAAGCACTCTTTTACTGTTTTGATGCACTCCGTTTGTTCAAAATTGTATTCTACATCATCAAGCCTAATCATTCCCCACAAAAGTTTTGAAAAACGTCGACCGTGACTCAGTTTTTTTTAAAACATACTTCAAACGTCCCAGATTTGGGTTTTCGAAGTAGGGTTCGATTTGAAGAACTCCTTTACTGTTTTGATGCACTCCGTTTCTTCGAAAATCTATTCTAAATCATCAAGCCTAAACATTCCCCACAAAACTTTTTAAAAATGTCGATCGTGACTCGGTTTTTTGAGCACGTACTTCAAACGTCCCAGATTTGGGTTTCCGAAGTAGGGTTCGATTTGAAGCACTCTTTTACTGTTTTGATGCACTCCGTTTGTTGGAAATTCTGTTCTAAATCATCAACCGTAAACATTCCTCCCAAAACTTTAGAAAAACGTCGACCGTGACCCGGTTTTTTTAGCACGTACTTCAAACGTCCCAGATTTAGGTTTCCGAAGTATGGTTCGATTTGAAGCACTCTTTTACTGTTTTGATGCACTCCGTTTGTTCGAAATTGTATTCTACATCATCAAGCCTAATCATTCCCCACAAAAGTTTTGAAAAACGTCGACCGTGACTCAGTTTTTTTAAAACGTACTTCAAACGTCCCAGATTTGGGTTTTTGAAGTAGGGTTCGATTTGATGAACTCCTTTACTGTTTTGATGCACTCCGTTTCTTCGAAAATATATTATAAATCATCAAGCCTAATCATTCCCCACAAAACTTTTTAAAAATGTCGATCGTGACTCGGTTTTTTGAGCACGTACTTCAAACGTCCCAGATTTGGGTTTCCGAAGTAGGGTTCGATTTGAAGGACTCTTTTACTGTTTTGATGCACTCCCTTTGTTGGAAATTCTGTTCTAAATCATCAACCGTAAACATTCCTCACAAAACTTTAGAAAAACGTCGACCGTGACTCGGTTTTTTTAGCACGTACTTCAAACGTCCCAGATTTGGGTTTCCGAAGCACGGTTCGATTTGAAGCACTCTTTTACTTTTTTTTGATGCACTCCGTTTGTTCGAAATTGTATTCTACATCATCAAGCCTAATCATTCCCCACAAAAGTTTTGAAAAACGTCGACCGTGACTCAGTTTTTTTTAAAACGTACTTCAAACGTCCC
>NW_019272571.1:5210-5465 GCF_002738345.1 Cucurbita maxima | reverse complement strand
GACTCAGTTTTTTTTAAAACGTACTTCAAACGTCCCAGATTTGGGTTTTCGAAGTAGGGTTCGATTTGAAGAACTCCTTTACTGTTTTGATGCACTCCGTTTCTTCGAAAATCTATTCTAAATCATCCATCCTTATCGATCCCCACAAAACTTTTTAAAAATGTCGATCGTGACTCGGTTTTTTGAGCACGTACTTCAAACGTCCCAGATTTGGGTTTCCGAAGTAGGGTTCGATTTGAAGGACTCTTTTACTGT
>NW_019272571.1:0-5174 GCF_002738345.1 Cucurbita maxima | reverse complement strand
CCTCACAAAACTTTAGAAAAACGTCGACCGTGACTCGGTTTTTTTAGCACGTACTTCAAACGTCCCAGATTAGGGTTTCCGAAGTACGGTTTGATTTGAAGCACTCTTTTATTGTTTTGATGCACTCTGTTTGTTCGAAATTGTATTCTACATCATCAAGCCTAATCATTCCCCACAAAAGTTTTGAAAAACGTCGACCGTGACTCAGTTTTTTTAAAANTCAAACGTCCCAGATTTGGGTTTTCGAAGTAGGGTTCGATTTGATGAACTCCTTTACTGTTTTGATGCACTCCGTTTCTTCGAAAATATATTCTAAATCATCAAGCCTAATCATTCCCCACAAAACTGTTTAAAAATGTCGATCGTGACTCGGTTTTTTGAGCACGTACTTCAAACGTCCCAGATTTGGGTTTCCGAAGTAGGGTTCGATTTGAAGGACTCTTTTACTGTTTTGATGCACTCCGTTTGTTTGAAATTCTGTTCTAAATCATCAACCGTAAACATTCCTCACAAAACTTTAGAAAAACGTCGACCGTGACTCGGTTTTTTTAGCACGTACTTCAAACGTCCCAGATTAGGGTTTCCGAAGTACGGTTCGATTTGAAGCACTCTTTTATTGTTTTGATGCACTCCGTTTGTTCGAAATTGTATTCTACATCATCAAGCCTAATCATTCCCCACAAAAGTTTTGAAAAACGTCGACCGTGACTCAGTTTTTTTAAAACGTACTTCAAACGTCCCAGATTTGGGTTTTCGAAGTAGGGTTCGATTTGATGAACTCCTTTACTGTTTTGATGCACTCCGTTTCTTCGAAAATATATTCTAAATCATCAAGCCTAATCATTCCCCACAAAACTTTTTAAAAATGTCGATCGTGACTCGGTTTTTTGAGCACGTACTTCAAACGTCCCAGATTTGGGTTTCCGAAGTAGGGTTCGATTTGAAGGACTCTTTTACTGTTTTGATGCACTCCGTTTGTTGGAAATTCTGTTCTAAATCATCAACCGTAAACATTCCTCACAAAACTTTAGAAAAACGTCGACCGTGACTCGGTTTTTTTAGCACGCTTCAAACGTTCCAGATTTGAGTTTCGGAAATATGGGATCGATTTGAAGCACTCTTTTACTATTTTGATGCACTCCGTTTGTTCGAAATTGTATTCTACATCATCAAGCCTAATCATTCCCCACAAAAGTTTTGAAAAACGTCGACCGTGACTCAGTTTTTTTAAAACCTACTTCAAACGTCCCAGATTTGGGTTTTCGAAGGAGGGTTCGATTTGATGAACTCCTTTACTGTTTTGATGCACTCCGTTTCTTCGAAAATATATTCTAAATCATCAAGCCTAATCATTCCCCACAAAACTTTTTAAAAATGTCGATCGTGACTCGGTTTTTTTAGCACGTACTTCAAACGTCCCAGATTTGGGTTTCCGAAGTACGGTTCGATTTGAAGCACTCTTTTACTGTTTTGATGCACTCCGTTTGTTCGAAATTGTATTCTACATCATCAAGCCTAATCATTCCCCACAAAAGTTTTGAAAAACGTCGAACGTGACTCAGTTTTTTTTAAAACGTACTTCAAACGTCCCAGATTTGGGTTTTCGAAGTAGGGTTCAATTTGAAGAACTTCTTTACTGTTTTGATGCACTCCGTTTCTTCGAAAATCTATTCTAAATCGTCAAGCCTAAACATTCCCCACAAAACTTATTAAAAATGTCGATCGTGACTCGGTTTTTTTAGCACGTACTTCAAACGTCCCAGATTTGGGTTTCCGAAGTAGGGTTCGATTTGAAGGACTCTTTTACTGTTTTGATGCACTCCGTTTGTTGGAAATNGCACGTACTTCAAACGTCCCAGATTTGGGTTTCCGAAGTACGGTTCGATTTGAAGGACTCTTTTACTGTTTTGATGCACTCCGTTTCTTCGAAAATCTATTCTAAATCGTCAAGCCTAAACATTCCCAACAAAACTTTTTAAAAATGTCGATCGTGACTCGGTGTTTTTAGCACGTACTTCAAACGTCCCAGATTTGGGTTTTCGAAGTAGGGTTCGATTTGATGAACTCCTTTACTGTTTTGATGCACTCCGTTTCTTCGAAAATCTATTCTAAATCATCAAGCCTAATCATTCCCCACAAAACTTTTTAAAAATGTCGATCGTGACTCGGTTTTTTGAGCACGTACTTCAAACGTACCAGATTTGGGTTTCCGAAGTAGGGTTCGATTTGAAGGACTCTTTTACTGTTTTGATGCACTCCGTTTGTTGGAAATTCTGTTCTAAATCATCAACCGTAAACATTCCTCACAAAACTTTAGAAAAACGTCGACCGTGACTCAGTTTTTTTAGCACGTACTTCAATCGTCCCAGATTTGAGTTTCGAAAATAGGGTTCGATATGAAGCACTCTTTTACTGTTTTGATGCACTCCGTTTGTTCGAAATAGTATTCTAAATCATCAAGCCTAATCATTCCCCACAAATGTTTTGAAAAACGTCGACCGTGACTCAGTATTTTTAAAACGTACTTCAAACGTCCCAGATTTTGGTTTTCGAAGTAGGGTTCGATTTGAAGAACTCCTTTACTGTTTTGATGCACTCCGTTTCTTCGAAAATCTATTCTAAATCATCAAGCCTAAACATTCCCCACAAAACTTTTTAAAAATGTCGATCGTGACTCGGTTTTTTTAGCACGTACTTCAAACGTCCCAGATTTGGGTTTCCAAAGTAGGGTTCGATTTGAAGGACTCTTTTACTTTTTTGATGCACTCCGTTTGTTCGAAATTCTGTTCTACATCATCAACCGTAAAAATTCCTCACAAAACTTTAGAAAAACGTCGACCATGACTCGGTTTTTTTAGCACGTACTTCAAACGTCTCAGATTAGGGTTTCCGAAGTACGGTTCGATTTGAAGCACTCTTTTATTGTTTTGATGCACTCCGTTTGTTCGAAATTGTATTCTACATCATCAAGCCTAATCATTCCCCACAAAAGTTTTGAAAAACGTCGACCGTGACTCAGTTTTTTTAAAACGTACTTCAAACGTCCCAGATTTGGGTTTTCGAAGTAGGGTTCGATTTGATGAACTCCTTTACTGTTTTGATGCACTCCGTTTCTTCGAAAATCTATTCTAAATCATCAATCCTTATCGATCCCCACAAAACTTTTTAAAAATGTCGATCGTGACTCGGTTTTTTTAGCACGTACTTCAAACGTCAAAGATTTGGGTTTCCGAAGTAGGGTTCGATTTGAAGGACTCTTTTACTGTTTTGATGCACTTCGTTTCTTCGAAATTCTTTTCTACATCATCAACCGTAAACATTCCTCACAAAACTTTAGAAAAACGTCGACCGTGACTCGGTTTTTTTAGCACGTACTTCAAACGTCCCAGATTAGGGTTTCCGAAGTACGGTTCGATTTGAAGAACTCTTTTACTGTTTTAATGCACTCCGTTTCTTCGAAAATCTATTCTAAATCGTCAAGCCTAAACATTCCCCACAAAACTTTTTAAAAATGTCGATCGTGACTCGGTCTATTCTAAATCGTCAAGCCTAAACATTCCCCACAAAACTTTTTAAAAATGTCGATCGTGACTCGGTGTTTTTAGCACGTATTTCAAACGTCCCAGATTTGGGTTTTCGAAGTAGGGTTCGATTTGATGAACTCCTTTACTGTTTTGATGCACTCCGTTTCTTCGAAAATATATTCTAAATCATCAAGCCTAATCATTCCCCACAAAACTTTTTAAAAATGTCGATCGTGACTCGGTTTTTTGAGCACGTACTTCAAACGTCCCAGATTTGGGTTTCCGAAGTAGGGTTCGATTTGAAGGACTCTTTTACTGTTTTGATGCACTCCGTTTGTTGGAAATTCTGTTCTAAATCATCAACCGTAAACATTCCTCACAAAACTTTAGAAAAACGTCGACCGTGACTCGGTTTTTTTAGCACGTACTTCAAATGTCCCAGATTTGGGTTTCCGAAGTACGGTTCGATTTGAACGACTCTTTTACTGTTTTGATGCACTCCGTTTGTTCGAAATTGTATTCTACATCATCAAGCCTAATCATTCCCCACAAAAGTTTTGAAAAACGTCGACCGTGACTCAGTTTTTTTAAAACGTACTTCAAACGTCCCAGATTTGGGTTTTCGAAGTAGGGTTCGATTTGAAGAACTCCTTTACTGTTTTGATGCACTCCGTTTCTTCGAAAATCTATTCTAAATCATCAATCCTTATCGATCCCCAGAAAACTTTTTAAAAATGTCGATCGTGACTCGGTTTTTTTAGCACGTACTTCAAACGTCAGAGATTTGGGTTTCCGAAGTAGGGTTCGATTTGAAGGACTCTTTTACTGTTTTGATGCACTTCGTTTCTTCGAAATTCTTTTCTACATCATCAACCGTAAACATTCCTCCCAAAACTTTAGAAAAACGTCGACCGTGACCCGGTTTTTTTAGCACGTACTTCAAACGTCCCAGATTAGGGTTTCCGAAGTACGGTTCGATTTGAAGCACTCTTTTATTGTTTTGATGCACTCCGTTTGTTCGAAATTGTATTCTACATCATCAAGCCTAATCATTCCCCACAAAAGTTTTGAAAAACGTCGACCGTGACTCAGTTTTTTTAAAACGTACTTCAAACGTCCCAGATTTGGGTTTTCGAAGTAGCGTTCGATTTGATGAACTCCTTTACTGTTTTGATGCACTCCGTTTCTTCGAAAATATATTCTAAATCATCAAGCCTAATCATTCCCCATAAAACTTTTTAAAAATGTCGATCGTGACTCAGTTTTTTGAGCACGTACTTCAAACGTCCCAGATTTGGGTTTCCGAAGTAGGGTTCGATTTGAAGGACTCTTTTACTGTTTTGATGCACTCCGTTTGTTGGAAATTCTGTTCTAAATCATCAACCCTAAACATTCCTCACAAAACTTTAGAAAAACGTCGACCGTGACTCGGTTTTTTTAGCACGTACTTCAAACGTCCCAGATTTGGGTTTCCGAAGTACGGTTCGATTTGAAGAACTCTTTTACTGTTTTGATGCACTCCTTTTCTTCGAAAATCTATTCTAAATCGTCAAGCCTAAACATTCCCCACAAAACTTTTTAAAAATGTCGATCGTGACTCGGTTTTTTGAGCACGTACTTCAAACGTCCCAGATTTGGGTTTCCGAAGTA
>NW_019272570.1:7039-19514 GCF_002738345.1 Cucurbita maxima | reverse complement strand
AACGTCGACCGTTACTCGGTTTTTTTAGCACGTACCAAAAACTTCACTGTTTGGGTTTCCGAAGAAGGGTTGGATTTGAAGAACTTTTTTACTCTTTTATGCACTCCGTTTCTTAGAAATAAGATTAAATCATCAAGCCTTATCATTCCTCACAAAACTTTCGAAAAAAGTAGATCGTGACTCGGTTTTTTTATCACGTACTAAAAACTTCTCTGTTTGGGTTTCCGAAGAAGGGTTCGATTTGAAGAACTCTTTTACTGCTTTATGCACTCCGTTTCTTAGAAATAATATTCTACATCATCAAGCCATATCATTCCTCACAAAACTTTTGTCAAACCTCGACCGTGACTCGGTTTTTTTAGCACGTACTACAAACTTCGCTGTTTGGATTTCCGAAGAAGGTTTCGATTTGAAGAACGCTTTCACTCTTTTATGCACTCCGTTTCTTAGAAATAATATTATAAATCATCAAGCCTTATTATTCCTCACAAAACATTCGAAAAAAGTAGATCGTGACTCGGTTTTTTTATCACGTACTAAAAACTTCCCTGTTTGGGTTTCCGAAGAAGGGTTCGATTTGAAGAACTCTTTTACTGTTTTATGCACTCCATTTCTTAGAAATAGTATTCTACATCATCAAGCCATATCATTCCTCACAAAACTATTGACAAACGTCGACCGTGACTCGGTTTTTTTAGCACGTACTAAAAACTTCCCTGTTTGGGTTTTCGAAGAAGGGTTCGATTTGAAGAACTCTTTTACTGTTTTATGCACTCCGTTTCTTAGAAATAATATTCTACATCATCAAGCCATATCATTCCTCACAAAACTTTTGTCAAACCTCGACCGTGACTCGGTTTTTTTAGCACGTACTAAAAACTTCCCTGTTTGGATTTCCGAAGAAGGGTTCGATTTGAAGAACTCTTTTACTGTTTTATGCACTCCGTTTCTTAGAAATAATATTCTACATCATCAAGCCATATCATTCCTCACAAAACTTTTTACAAACGTCGACCGTTACTCGGTTTTTTTAGCACGTACCAAAAACTTCACTGTTTGGGTTTCCGAAGAAGGGTTGGTTTTGAAGAACTCTTTTACTGTTTTATGCACTTCGTTTCTTAGAAATAATATTCTACATCATCAAGCCATATCATTCCTCACAAAACTTTTTACAAACGTCGACCGTTACTCTGTTTTTTTAGCACGTACCAAAAACTTCACTGTTTGGGTTTCCGAAGAAGGGTTGGATTTGAAGAACTTTTTTACTCTTTTATGCACTCCGTTTCTTAGAAATAAGATTATAAATCATCAAGCCTTATCATTCCTCACAAAACTTTCGAAAAAAGTAGATCGTGACTCGGTTTTTTTATCACGTACTAAAAACTTCCCTGTTTGGGTTTCCGAAGAAGGGTTCGATTGTAAGAACTCTTTTACTGTTTTATGCACTCCATTTCTTAGAAATAGTATTCTACATCATCAAGCCATATCATTCCTCACAAAACTATTGACAAACGTCGACCATGACTCGGTTTTTTTAGCACGTACTAAAAACTTCCCTGTTTGGGTTTTCGAAGAAGGGTTCGATTTGAAAAACTCTTTTACTGTTTTATGCACTCCGTTTCTTAGAAATAATATTCTACATCATCAAGCCATATCATTCCTCAAAAAACTTTTGTCAAACCTCGATCGTGACTCGGTTTTTTTAGCACGAACTAAAAACTTCCCTGTTTGGATTTCCGAAGAAGGGTTCGATTTGAAGAACTC
Source organism: Cucurbita maxima (assembly GCF_002738345.1). NCBI lineage: Eukaryota > Viridiplantae > Streptophyta > Magnoliopsida > Cucurbitales > Cucurbitaceae > Cucurbita > Cucurbita maxima. Next base: position 17,750 of record NW_019272570.1, on the reverse strand, counting down.
TTTTACTGCTTTATGCACTCCGTTTCTTAGAAATAATCTTCTACATCATCAAGCCATATCATTCCTCATAAAACTTTTGTCAAACCTCGACCGTGACTCGGTTTTTTTAGCACGTACTACAAACTTCCCTGTTTGGGTTTCCGAAGAAGGGTTCGATTTGAAGAACTCTTTTACTGCTTTATGCACTCCGTTTCTTAGAAATAATCTTCTACATCATCAAGCCATATCATTCCTCATAAAACTTTTGTCAAACCTCGACCGTGACTCGGTTTTTTTAGCACGTACTACAAACTTCCCTGTTTGGGTTTCCGAAGAAGGGTTCGATTTGAAAAACTCTTTTACTGCTTTATGCACTCCGTTTCTTAGAAATAATCTTCTACATCATCAAGCCATATCATTCCTCATAAAACTTTTGTCAAACCTCGACCGTGACTCGGTTTTTTTAGCACGTACTACAAACTTCCCTGTTTGGGTTTCCGAAGAAGGGTTCGATTTGAAAAACTCTTTTACTGCTTTATGCACTCCGTTTCTTAGAAATAATCTTCTACATCATCAAGCCATATCATTCCTCATAAAACTTTTGTCAAACCTCGACCGTGACTCGGTTTTTTTAGCACGTACTACAAACTTCCCTGTTTGGGTTTCCGAAGAAGGGTTCGATTTGAAAAACTCTTTTACTGCTTTATGCACTCCGTTTCTTAGAAATAATCTTCTACATCATCAAGCCATATCATTCCTCATAAAACTTTTGTCAAACCTCGACCGTGACTCGGTTTTTTTAGCACGTACTACAAACTTCCCTGTTTGGGTTTCCGAAGAAGGGTTCGATTTGAAAAACTCTTTTACTGCTTTATGCACTCCGTTTCTTAGAAATAATCTTCTACATCATCAAGCCATATCATTCCTCATAAAACTTTTGTCAAACCTCGACCGTGACTCGGTTTTTTTAGCACGTACTACAAACTTCCCTGTTTGGGTTTCCGAAGAAGGGTTCGATTTGAAAAACTCTTTTACTGCTTTATGCACTCCGTTTCTTAGAAATAATCTTCTACATCATCAAGCCATATCATTCCTCATAAAACTTTTGTCAAACCTCGACCGTGACTCGGTTTTTTTAGCACGTACTACAAACTTCCCTGTTTGGGTTTCCGAAGAAGGGTTCGATTTGAAAAACTCTTTTACTGCTTTATGCACTCCGTTTCTTAGAAATAATCTTCTACATCATCAAGCCATATCATTCCTCATAAAACTTTTGTCAAACCTCGACCGTGACTCGGTTTTTTTAGCACGTACTACAAACTTCCCTGTTTGGGTTTCCGAAGAAGGGTTCGATTTGAAAAACTCTTTTACTGCTTTATGCACTCCGTTTCTTAGAAATAATCTTCTACATCATCAAGCCATATCATTCCTCATAAAACTTTTGTCAAACCTCGACCGTGACTCGGTTTTTTTAGCACGTACTACAAACTTCCCTGTTTGGGTTTCCGAAGAAGGGTTCGATTTGAAAAACTCTTTTACTGCTTTATGCACTCCGTTTCTTAGAAATAATCTTCTACATCATCAAGCCATATCATTCCTCACAAAACTTTTGTCAAACCTCGACCGTGACTCGGTTTTTTTAGCACGTACTACAAACTTCCCTGTTTGGGTTTCCGAAGAAGGGTTCGATTTGAAGAACTCTTTTACTGCTTTATGCACTCCGTTTCTTAGAAATAATATTCTACATCATCAAGCCATATCATTCCTCATAAAACTTTTGTCAAACCTCGACCGTGACTCGGTTTTTTTAGCACGTACTACAAACTTCCCTGTTTGGATTTCCGAAGAAGGGTTCGATTTGAACAACGCTTTTACTCTTTTATGCACTCCGTTTCTTAGATATAATCTTATAAATCATCAAGCCTTATCATTCCTCACTATAGTTTAGAAAAAAGTAGATCGTGACTCGGTTTTTTTATCACGTACTAAAAACTTCCATGTTTGGGTTTCCGAAGAAGGCTTCGATTTGAAGAACTCTTTTACTGTTTTATGCACTCCGTTTCTTAGAAATAATCTTATAAATCATCAAGCCTTATCATTTCTCACAAAACTTTCGAAAAAAGTAGATCGTGACTCGGTTTTTTTATCACGTACTAAAAACTTCCCTGTTTGGGTTTCCGAAGAAGGGTTCGATTTGAAGAACTCTTTTACTGTTTTATGCACTCCGTTTCTTAGAAATAATATTCTACATCATCAAGCCATATCATTCCTCACAAAACTTTTGACAAACGTCGACCGTGACTCGGTTTTTTTATCACGTACTAAAAACTTCCCTGTTTGGGTTTCCGAAGAAGGGTTCGATTTGAAGAACTCTTTTACTGTTTTATGCACTCCGTTTCTTAGAAATAATATTCTACATCATCAAGCCATATCATTCCTCACAAAACTTTTGACAAACGTCGACCGTGACTCGGTTTTTTTATCACGTACTAAAAACTTCCCTGTTTGGGTTTCCGAAGAAGGGTTCGATTTGAAGAACTCTTTTACTGTTTTATGCACTCCGTTTCTTAGAAATAATATTCTACATCATCAAGCCATATCATTCCTCACAAAACTTTTGACAAACGTCGACCGTGACTCGGTTTTTTTATCACGTACTAAAAACTTCCCTGTTTGGGTTTCCGAAGAAGGGTTCGATTTGAAGAACTCTTTTACTGTTTTATGCACTCCGTTTCTTAGAAATAATATTCTACATCATCAAGCCATATCATTCCTCACAAAACTTTTGACAAACGTCGACCGTGACTCGGTTTTTTTAGCACGTACTAAAAACTTCCCTGTTTGGGTTTCCGAAGAAGGGTTCGATTTGAAGAACTCTTTTACTGTTTTATGCACTCCGTTTCTTAGAAATAATATTCTACATCATCAAGCCATATCATTCCTCACAAAACTTTTGACAAACGTCGACCGTGACTCGGTTTTTTTATCACGTACTAAAAACTTCCCTGTTTGGGTTTCCGAAGAAGGGTTCGATTTGAAGAACTCTTTTACTGTTTTATGCACTCCGTTTCTTAGAAATAATATTCTACATCATCAAGCCATATCATTCCTCACAAAACTTTTGACAAACGTCGACCGTGACTCGGTTTTTTTATCACGTACTAAAAACTTCCCTGTTTGGGTTTCCGAAGAAGGGTTCGATTTGAAGAACTCTTTTACTGTTTTATGCACTCCGTTTCTTAGAAATAATATTCTACATCATCAAGCCATATCATTCCTCACAAAACTTTTGACAAACGTCGACCGTGACTCGGTTTTTTTATCACGTACTAAAAACTTCCCTGTTTGGGTTTCCGAAGAAGGGTTCGATTTGAAGAACTCTTTTACTGTTTTATGCACTCCGTTTCTTAGAAATAATATTCTACATCATCAAGCCATATCATTCCTCACAAAACTTTTGACAAACGTCGACCGTGACTCGGTTTTTTTATCACGTACTAAAAACTTCCCTGTTTGGGTTTCCGAAGAAGGGTTCGATTTGAAGAACTCTTTTACTGTTTTATGCACTCCGTTTCTTAGAAATAATATTCTACATCATCAAGCCATATCATTCCTCACAAAACTTTTGACAAACGTCGACCGTGACTCGGTTTTTTTATCACGTACTAAAAACTTCCCTGTTTGGGTTTCCGAAGAAGGGTTCGATTTGAAGAACTCTTTTACTGTTTTATGCACTCCGTTTCTTAGAAATAATATTCTACATCATCAAGCCATATCATTCCTCACAAAACTTTTGACAAACGTCGACCGTGACTCGGTTTTTTTATCACGTACTAAAAACTTCCCTGTTTGGGTTTCCGAAGAAGGGTTCGATTTGAAGAACTCTTTTACTGTTTTATGCACTCCGTTTCTTAGAAATAATATTCTACATCATCAAGCCATATCATTCCTCACAAAACTTTTGACAAACGTCGACCGTGACTCGGTTTTTTTATCACGTACTAAAAACTTCCCTGTTTGGGTTTCCGAAGAAGGGTTCGATTTGAAGAACTCTTTTACTGTTTTATGCACTCCGTTTCTTAGAAATAATATTCTACATCATCAAGCCATATCATTCCTCACAAAACTTTTGACAAACGTCGACCGTGACTCGGTTTTTTTATCACGTACTAAAAACTTCCCTGTTTGGGTTTCCGAAGAAGGGTTCGATTTGAAGAACTCTTTTACTGTTTTATGCACTCCGTTTCTTAGAAATAATATTCTACATCATCAAGCCATATCATTCCTCACAAAACTTTTGACAAACGTCGACCGTGACTCGGTTTTTTTATCACGTACTAAAAACTTCCCTGTTTGGGTTTCCGAAGAAGGGTTCGATTTGAAGAACTCTTTTACTGTTTTATGCACTCCGTTTCTTAGAAATAATATTCTACATCATCAAGCCATATCATTCCTCACAAAACTTTTGACAAACGTCGACCGTGACTCGGTTTTTTTATCACGTACTAAAAACTTCCCTGTTTGGGTTTCCGAAGAAGGGTTCGATTTGAAGAACTCTTTTACTGTTTTATGCACTCCGTTTCTTAGAAATAATATTCTACATCATCAAGCCATATCATTCCTCACAAAACTTTTGACAAACGTCGACCGTGACTCGGTTTTTTTATCACGTACTAAAAACTTCCCTGTTTGGGTTTCCGAAGAAGGGTTCGATTTGAAGAACTCTTTTACTGTTTTATGCACTCCGTTTCTTAGAAATAATATTCTACATCATCAAGCCATATCATTCCTCACAAAACTTTTGACAAACGTCGACCGTGACTCGGTTTTTTTATCACGTACTAAAAACTTCCCTGTTTGGGTTTCCGAAGAAGGGTTCGATTTGAAGAACTCTTTTACTGTTTTATGCACTCCGTTTCTTAGAAATAATATTCTACATCATCAAGCCATATCATTCCTCACAAAACTTTTGACAAACGTCGACCGTGACTCGGTTTTTTTATCACGTACTAAAAACTTCCCTGTTTGGGTTTCCGAAGAAGGGTTCGATTTGAAGAACTCTTTTACTGTTTTATGCACTCCGTTTCTTAGAAATAATATTCTACATCATCAAGCCATATCATTCCTCACAAAACTTTTGACAAACGTCGACCGTGACTCGGTTTTTTTATCACGTACTAAAAACTTCCCTGTTTGGGTTTCCGAAGAAGGGTTCGATTTGAAGAACTCTTTTACTGTTTTATGCACTCCGTTTCTTAGAAATAATATTCTACATCATCAAGCCATATCATTCCTCACAAAACTTTTGACAAACGTCGACCGTGACTCGGTTTTTTTATCACGTACTAAAAACTTCCCTGTTTGGGTTTCCGAAGAAGGGTTCGATTTGAAGAACTCTTTTACTGTTTTATGCACTCCGTTTCTTAGAAATAATATTCTACATCATCAAGCCATATCATTCCTCACAAAACTTTTGACAAACGTCGACCGTGACTCGGTTTTTTTATCACGTACTAAAAACTTCCCTGTTTGGGTTTCCGAAGAAGGGTTCGATTTGAAGAACTCTTTTACTGTTTTATGCACTCCGTTTCTTAGAAATAATATTCTACATCATCAAGCCATATCATTCCTCACAAAACTTTTGACAAACGTCGACCGTGACTCGGTTTTTTTATCACGTACTAAAAACTTCCCTGTTTGGGTTTCCGAAGAAGGGTTCGATTTGAAGAACTCTTTTACTGTTTTATGCACTCCGTTTCTTAGAAATAATATTCTACATCATCAAGCCATATCATTCCTCACAAAACTTTTGACAAACGTCGACCGTGACTCGGTTTTTTTATCACGTACTAAAAACTTCCCTGTTTGGGTTTCCGAAGAAGGGTTCGATTTGAAGAACTCTTTTACTGTTTTATGCACTCCGTTTCTTAGAAATAATATTCTACATCATCAAGCCATATCATTCCTCACAAAACTTTTGACAAACGTCGACCGTGACTCGGTTTTTTTATCACGTACTAAAAACTTCCCTGTTTGGGTTTCCGAAGAAGGGTTCGATTTGAAGAACTCTTTTACTGTTTTATGCACTCCGTTTCTTAGAAATAATATTCTACATCATCAAGCCATATCATTCCTCACAAAACTTTTGACAAACGTCGACCGTGACTCGGTTTTTTTATCACGTACTAAAAACTTCCCTGTTTGGGTTTCCGAAGAAGGGTTCGATTTGAAGAACTCTTTTACTGTTTTATGCACTCCGTTTCTTAGAAATAATATTCTACATCATCAAGCCATATCATTCCTCACAAAACTTTTGACAAACGTCGACCGTGACTCGGTTTTTTTATCACGTACTAAAAACTTCCCTGTTTGGGTTTCCGAAGAAGGGTTCGATTTGAAGAACTCTTTTACTGTTTTATGCACTCCGTTTCTTAGAAATAATATTCTACATCATCAAGCCATATCATTCCTCACAAAACTTTTGACAAACGTCGACCGTGACTCGGTTTTTTTATCACGTACTAAAAACTTCCCTGTTTGGGTTTCCGAAGAAGGGTTCGATTTGAAGAACTCTTTTACTGTTTTATGCACTCCGTTTCTTAGAAATAATATTCTACATCATCAAGCCATATCATTCCTCACAAAACTTTTGACAAACGTCGACCGTGACTCGGTTTTTTTATCACGTACTAAAAACTTCCCTGTTTGGGTTTCCGAAGAAGGGTTCGATTTGAAGAACTCTTTTACTGTTTTATGCACTCCGTTTCTTAGAAATAATATTCTACATCATCAAGCCATATCATTCCTCACAAAACTTTTGACAAACGTCGACCGTGACTCGGTTTTTTTATCACGTACTAAAAACTTCCCTGTTTGGGTTTCCGAAGAAGGGTTCGATTTGAAGAACTCTTTTACTGTTTTATGCACTCCGTTTCTTAGAAATAATATTCTACATCATCAAGCCATATCATTCCTCACAAAACTTTTGACAAACGTCGACCGTGACTCGGTTTTTTTATCACGTACTAAAAACTTCCCTGTTTGGGTTTCCGAAGAAGGGTTCGATTTGAAGAACTCTTTTACTGTTTTATGCACTCCGTTTCTTAGAAATAATATTCTACATCATCAAGCCATATCATTCCTCACAAAACTTTTGACAAACGTCGACCGTGACTCGGTTTTTTTATCACGTACTAAAAACTTCCCTGTTTGGGTTTCCGAAGAAGGGTTCGATTTGAAGAACTCTTTTACTGTTTTATGCACTCCGTTTCTTAGAAATAATATTCTACATCATCAAGCCATATCATTCCTCACAAAACTTTTGTCAAACGTCGACCGTGACTCGGTTTTTTTAGCACGTACTACAAACTTCCCTGTTTGGATTTCCGAAGAAGGGTTCGATTTGAAGAACGCTTTTACTCTTTTATGCACTCCGTTTCTTAGAAATAATATTATAAATCATCAAGCCTTATCATTCCTCACAAAACTTTCGAAAAAAGTAGATCGTGACTCGGTTTTTTTATCACGTACTAAAAACTTCCCTGTTTGGGTTTCCGAAGAAGGGTTCGATTTGAAGAACTCTTTTACTGTTTTATGCACTCCGTTTCTTAGAAATAATATTCTACATCATCAAGCCATATCATTCCTCACAAAACTTTTGTCAAACCTCGACCGTGACTCGGTTTTTTTAGCACGTACTACAAACTTCCCTGTTTGGATTTCCGAAGAAGGGTTCGATTTGAACAACGCTTTTACTCTTTTATGCACTCTGTTTCTTAGAAATAATCTTATAAATCATCAAGCCTTATCATTCCTCACAAAACATTCGAAAAAAGTAGATCGTGACTCGGTTTTTTTATCACGTACTAAAAACTTCCCTGTTTGGGTTTCCGAAGAAGGGTTCGATTCGAAGAACTCTTTTACTGTTTTATGCACTCCGTTTCTTAGTAATAATATTCTACATCATCAAGCCATACCATTCCTCACAAAACTTTTGTCAAACCTCGACCGTGACTCGGTTTTTTTAGCACGTACAAGCCATACCATTCCTCACAAAACTTTTGTCAAACCTCGACCGTGACTCGGTTTTTTTAGCACGTACTACAAACTTCATTCCTCACAAAACTTTTGTCAAACCTCGACCGTGACTCGGTTTTTTTAGCACGTACTACAAACTTCCCTGTTTGGATTTCCGAAGAAGGGTTCGATTTGAAGAACGCTTTTACTCTCTTATGCACTCCGTTTTTTAGAAATAATATTCTACATCATCAAGCCATATCATTCCTCACAAAACTTTTGTCAAACCTCGACCGTGACTCGGTTTTTTTAGCACGTACTACAAACTTCCCTGTTTGGATTTCCGAAGAAGGGTTCGATTTGAAGAACTCTTTTACTCTTTTATGCACTCCGTTTCTTAGAAATAATATTATAAATCATCAAGCCTTATCATTCCTCACAAAACTTTCGAAAAAAGTAGATCGTGACTCGGTTTTTTTATCACGTACTAAAAACTTCACTGTTTGGGTTTCCGAAGAAGGGTTCGATTTGAAGAAATCTTTTACGGTTTTATGCACTCCGTTTCTTAGAAATAATATTCTACATCATCAAGCCATATCATTCCTCACAAAACTTTTGACAAACGTCGACCGTGACTCGGTTTTTTTAGCACGTACTAAAAACTTCCCTGTTTGGGTTTCCGAAGAAGGGTTCGATTTGAAGAACTCTTTTACTGTTTTATGCACTCCGTTTCTTAGAAATAATATTCTACATCATCAAGCCAAATCATTCCTCACAAAACTTTTTACAAACGTCGACCGTCACTCGGTTTTTTTAGCACGTACAAAAAACTTCACTGTTTGGGTTTCCGAAGAAGGGTTGGATTTGAAGAACTTTTTTACTCTTTTATGCACTCCGTTTCTTAGAAATAAGATTATAAATTATAGAGCCTTATCATTCCTAAAAAAACTTTCGAAAAAAGTAGATCGTGACTCGGTTTTTTTAGCACGTACTACAAACTTCCCTGTTTGGATTTTCGAAGAAGGGTTCGATTTGAACAACGCTTTNACTCTTTTATGCACTCCGTTTCTTAGAAATAATCTTATAAATCATCAAGCCTTATCATTCCTCACAAAACTTTCGAAAAAAGTAGATCGTGACTCGGTTTTTTTATCACATACTACAAACTTCCCTGTTTGGGTTTCCGAAGAAGGGTTCGATTTGAAGAACTCTTTTACTCTTTTATGCACTCCGTTTCTTAGAAATAATATTCTACATCATCAAGCCATATCATTCCTCACAAAACTTTCGAAAAAAGTAGATCGTGACTCGGTTTTTTTATCACATACTACAAACTTCCCTGTTTGGGTTTCCGAAGAAGGGTTCGATTTGAAGAACTCTTTTACTCTTTTATGCACTCCGTTTCTTAGAAATAATATTCTACATCATCAAGCCATATCACTCCTCACAAAACTTTTGTCAAACCTCGACCGTGACTAGGTTTTTTTAGCATGTACTACAAACTTCCCTGTTTGGGTTTCCTAAGAAGGATTCGATTTGAAGAACTTTTTTACTCTTTTATGCACTCCGTTTCTTAGAAATAATATTATAAATCATCAAGCCTTATCATTCCTCACAAAACTTTCGAAAAAAGTAGATCGTGACTCGGTTTTTTTATCACGTACTAAAAACTTCACTGTTTGGGTTTCCGAAGAAGGGTTCGATTTGAAGAACTCTTTTACTGTTTTATGCAGTCCGTTTCTTAGAAATAATATTCTACATCATCAAGCCATATCATTCCTCACAAAACTTTTGTCAAACCTAGATCGTGACTTGGTTTTTTTAGCACGTACTACAAACTTCCCTGTTTGGATTTTCGAAGAACGGTTCGATTCGAAGAACTCTTTTACTCTTTTATGCACTCCGTTTCTTAGAAATAATATTCTACATCATCAAGCCATATCATTCCTCACAAAACTTTTTACAAACGTCGACCGTTACTCGGTTTTTTTAGCACGTACAAAAAACTTCACTGTTTGGGTTTCCGAAGAAGGGTTGGATTTGAAGAACTTTTTTACTCTTTTATGCACTCCGTTTCTTAGAAATTAGATTATAAATAATCAAGCCTTATCATTCCTCACAAAACTTTCGAAAAAAGTAGATCGTTACTCGGTTTTTTTAGCACGTACCAAAAACTACACTGTTTTGGTTTCCGAAGAAGGGATGGATTTGAAGAACTTTTTTACTCTTTTATGCACTCCGTTTCTTAGAAATAATATTATAAATCATCAAGCCTTATCATTCCTCACAAAACTTTCGAAAAAAGTAGATCGTGACTCGGTTTTTTTATCACGTACTAAAAACTTCCCTGTTTGGGTTTCCGAAGAAGGGTTCGATTTGTAGAACTCTTTTACTGCTTTATGCACTCCGTTTCTTAGAAATAATATTCTACATCATCAAGCCATATCATTCCTCACAAAACTTTTGTCAAACCTCGACCGTGACTCGGTTTTTATAGCACGTACTACAAACTTCCCTGTTTGGATTTCCGAAGAAGGGTTCGATTTGAACAACGCTTTTACTAGCACGTACTACAAACTTCCCTGTTTGGATTTCCGAAGAAGGGTTCGATTTGAACAACGCTTTTACTCTTTTATGCACTCGGTTTTTAGAAATAATCTTATAAATCATCAAGCCTTATCATTCCTCACTATAGTTTCGAAAAAAGTAGATCGGT
>NW_019272570.1:3616-6981 GCF_002738345.1 Cucurbita maxima | reverse complement strand
AAACCTCGACCGTGACTCGGTTTTTTTAGCACGTACTACAAACTTCCCTTTTTGGGTTTCCTAAGAAGGGTTCGATTTGAAGAACTCTTTTACTCTTTTATGCACTCCGTTTCTTAGAAATAATATTCTACATCATCAAGCCATATCATTCCTCACAAAACTTTTTACAAACGTCGACCGTTACTCTGTTTTTTTAGCACGTACCAAAAACTTCACTGTTTGGGTTTCCGAAGAAGGGTTCGATTTGAAGAACGCTTTTACTCTTTTATGCACTCCGTTTCTTAGAAATAATATTATAAATCATCAAGCCTTATCATTCCTCACAAAACTTTCGAAAAAAGTAGATCGTGACTCGGTTTTTTTATCACGTACTAAAAACTTCCCTGTTTGGGTTTCCGAAAAAGGCTTCGATTTGAAGAACTCTTTTACTGTTTTATGCACTCCGTTTCTTAGAAATAATCTTATAAATCATCAAGCCTTATCATTCCTCACAAAACTTTCGAAAAAAGTANTTGAAGAACTTTTTTACTCTTTTATGCACTCCGTTTCTTAGAAATAAGATTATAAATCATCAAGCCTTATCATTCCTCACAAAACTTTCGAAAAAAGTAGATCGTGACTCGGTTTTTTTTATCACGTTCTAAAAACTTCCCTGTTTGGGTTTCCGAAGAAGGGTTCGATTTGAAGAACTCTTTTACTGTTTTATGCACTCCGTTTCTTAGAAATAATATTCTACATCATCAAGCCATATCATTCCTCACAAAACTTTTGACAAACGTCGACCGTGACTCGGTTTTTTTAGCACGTACTAAAAACTTCCCTGTTTGGGTTTCCGAAGAAGGGTTCGATTTGAAGAACTCTTTTACTGTTTTATGCACTCCATTTCTTAGAAATAGTATTCTACATCATCAAGCCATATCATTCCTCACAAAACTATTGACAAACGTCGACCGTGACTCGGTTTTTGTAGCACGTACTAAAAACTTCCCTGTTTGGGTTTTCGAAGAAGGGTTCGATTTGAAGAACTCTTTTACTGTTTTATGCACTCCGTTTCTTAGAAATAATATTCTACATCATCAAGCCATATCATTCCTCAAAAAACTTTTGTCAAACCTCGATCGTGACTCGGTTTTTTTAGCACGTACTAAAAACTTCCCTGTTTGGATTTCCGAAGAAAGGTTCGATTCGAAGAACTCTTTTACTCTTTTATGCACTCCGTTTCTTAGAAATAATATTCTAAATCATCAAGCCATATCATTCCTCACAAAACTTTTTACAAACGTTGACCGTTACTCGGTTTTTTTAGCACGTACCAAAAACTTCACTGTTTGGGTTTCCGAAGAAGGGTTGGATTTGAAGAACTTTTTTACTCTTTTATGCACTCCGTTTCTTAGAAATAATATTCTACATCATCAAGCCATATCATTCCTCACAAAACTTTTTACAAACGTCGACCGTTACTCGGTTTTTTTAGCACGTACCAAAAACTTCACTGTTTGGGTTTTCGAAGAAGGGTTCGATTTGAAGAACGCTTTTACTCTTTTATGCACTCCGTTTCTTAGAAATAATATTCTACATCATCAAGCCATATCATTCCTCACAAAACTTTTTACAAACGTCGACCGTTACTCGGTTTTTTTAGCACGTACCAAAAACTTCACTGTTTGGGTTTTCGAAGAAGGGTTCGATTTGAAGAACGCTTTTACTCTTTTATGCACTCCGTTTCTTAGAAATAATATTCTACATCATCAAGCCATATCATTCCTCACAAAACTTTTGTCAAACTTCGACCGTGACTCGGTTTTTTTAGCACGTACTACAAACTTCCCTGTTTGGATTTCCGAAGAAGGGTTCGATTTGAAGAACTCTTTTACTCTTTTATGCACTCCGTTTCTTAGAAATAATATTATAAATCATCAAGCCTTATCATTCCTCACAAAACTTTCGAAAAAAGTAGATCGTGACTCGGTTTTTTTATCACGTACTAAAAACTTCCCTGTTTGGGTTTCCGAAGAAGGGTTCGATTTGAAGAACTCTTTTACTGTTTTATGCACTCCGTTTCTTAGAAATAATATTCTACATCATCAAGCCATATCATTCCTCACAAAACTTTTGTCAAACCTCGACCGTGACTCGGTTTTTTTAGCACGTACTACAAACTTCCCTGTTTGGATTTCCGAAGAAGGGTTCGATTTGAACAACGCTTTTACTCTTTTATGCACTCCATTTCTTAGAAATAATCTTATAAATCATCAAGCCTTATCATTCCTCACAAAACTTACGAAAAAAGTAGATCGTGACTCGGTTTTTTTATCACGTACTAAAAACTTCCCTGTTTGGGTTTCCGAAGAAGGGTTCGATTTGAAGAACTCTTTTACTGCTTTATGCACTCCGTTTCTTAGAAATAATATTCTACATCATCAAGCCATATCATTCCTCACAAAACTTTTGTCAAACCTCGACCGTGACTCGGTTTTTTTAGCACGTACTACAAACTTCCCTGTTTGGATTTCCGAAGAAGGGTTCGATTTGAAGAACTCTTTTACTGTTTTATGCACTCCGTTTCGTAGAAATAATATTCTACATCATCAAGCCATATCATTCCTCACAAAACTTTTGTCAAACCTCGACCGTGACTCGGTTTTTTTAGCACGTACTACAAACTTCCCTGTTTGGATTTCCGAAGAAGGGTTCGATTTGAAGAACTCTTTTACTGTTTTATGCACTCCGTTTCGTAGAAATAATATTCTACATCATCAAGCCATATCATTCCTCACAAAACTTTTGTCAAACCTCGACCGTGACTCGGTTTTTTTAGCACGTACTACAAACTTCCCTGTTTGGATTTCCGAAGAAGGGTTCGATTTGAACAACGCTTTTACTCTTTTATGCACTCCATTTATTAGAAATAATCTTATAAATCATCAAGCCTTCTCATTCCTCACAAAACTTTCGAAAAAAGTAGATCGTGACTCGGTTTTTTTATCACGTACTAAAAACTTCCCTGTTTGGGTTTCCGAAGAAGGGTTCGATTTGAAGAACTCTTTTACTGCTTTATGCACTCCGTTTCTTAGAAATAATATTCTACATCATCAAGCCATATCATTCCTCACAAAACTTTTGTCAAACCTCGACCGTGACTCGGTTTTTTTAGCACGTACTACAAACTTCCCTGTTTGGATTTCCGAAGAAGGGTTCGATTTGAACAACGCTTTTACTCTTTTATGCACTCCATTTATTAGAAATAATCTTATAAATCATCAAGCCTTATCATTCCTCACAAAACTTTCGAAAAAAGTAGATCGTGACTCGGTTTTTTTATCACGTACTAAAAACTTCCCTGTTTGGGTTTCCGAAGAAGGGTT
>NW_019272570.1:0-3229 GCF_002738345.1 Cucurbita maxima | reverse complement strand
TCTTTTACTCTTTTATGCACTCCGTTTCTTAGAAATAATATTCTACATCATCAAGCCATATCATTCCTCACAAAACTTTTTACAAACGTCGACCGTTACTCGGTTTTTTTAGCACGTACCAAAAACTACACTATTTGGGTTTCCGAAGAAGGGATGGATTTGAAGAACTTTTTTACTCTTTTATGCACTCCGTTTCTTAGAAATAAGATTATAAATCATCAAGCCTTATCATTCCTCACAAAACTTTCGAAAAAAGTAGATCGTGACTCGGTTTTTTTATCACGTACTAAAAACTTCCCTGTTTGGGTTTCCGAAGAAGGGTTCGATTTGAAGAACTCTTTTACTGTTTTATGCACTCCGTTTTTTAGAAATAATATTCTACATCATCAAGCCATATCATTCCTCACAAAACTTTTGACAAACGTCGACCGTGACTCGGTTTTTTTATCACGTACTAAAAACTTCCCTGTTTGGGTTTCCGAAGAAGGCTTCGATTTGAAGAACTCTTTTACTGTTTTATGCACTCCGTTTCTTAGAAATAATCTTATAAATCTTCAAGCCTTATCATTCCTCACAAAACTTTCGAAAAAAGTAGATCGTGACTCGGTTTTTTTATCACGTACTAAAAACTTCCCTGTTTGGGTTTCCGAAGAAGGGTTCGATTTGAAGAACTCTTTTACTGTTTTATGCACTCCGTTTCTTAGAAATAATATTCTACATCATCAAGCCATATCATTCCTCACAAAACTTTTGTCAAACCTCGATCGTGACTCGGTTTTTTTAGCACGTTCTAAAAACTTCCCTGTTTGGATTTCCGAAGAAGGGTTCGATTCGAAGAACTCTTTTACTCTTTTATGCACTCCGTTTCTTAGAAATAATATTCTACATCATCAAGCCATATCATTCCTCACAAAACTTTTGTCAAACCTCGACCGTGACTCGGTTTTTTTAGCACGTACTACAAACTTCCCTGTTTGGGTTTCCGAAGAAGGGTTCGATTTGAAGAACTCTTTTACTGCTTTATGCACTCCGTTTCTTAGAAATAATATTCTACATCATCAAGCCATATCATTCCTCACAAAACTTTTGTCAAACCTCGACCGTGACTCGGTTTTTTTAGCACGTACTACAAACTTCCCTGTTTGGATTTCCGAAGAAGGGTTCGATTTGAACAACGCTTTTACTCTTTTATGCATTCCGTTTCTTAGATATAATCTTATAAATCATCAAGCCTTATCATTCCTCCCTATAGTTTAGAAAAAAGTAGACCGTGACTCGGTTTTTTTAGCACGTACTACAAACTTCCCTGTTTGGATTTCCGAAGAAGGGTTCGATTTGAACAACGCTTTTACTCTTTTATGCACTCCGTTTCTTAGATATAATCTTATAAATCATCAAGCCTTATCATTCCTCACTATAGTTTAGAAAAAAGTAGATCGTGACTCGGTTTTTTTATCACGTACTAAAAACTTCCCTGTTTGGGTTTCCAAAGAAGGCTTCGATTTGAAGAACTCTTTTACTGTTTTATGCACTCCGTTTCTTAGAAATAATCTTATAAATCATCAAGCCTTATCATTCCTCACAAAACTTTCGAAAAAAGTAGATCGTGACTCGGTTTTTTTATCACGTACTAAAAACTTCCCTGTTTGGGTTTCCGAAGAAGGGTTCGATTTGAAGAACTCTTTTACTGTTTTATTCTCTCCGTTTCTTAGAAATAATATTCTACATCATCAAGCCATATCATTCCTCACAAAACTTTTGACAAACGTCGACCGTGACTCGGTTTTTTTATCACGTACTAAAAACTTCCCTGTTTGGGTTTCCGAAGAAGGGTTGGATTTGAAGAACTCTTTTACTGTTTTATGCACTCCGTTTCTCAGAAATAATATTCTACATCTTCAAGCCATATCATTCCTCACAAAACTTTTTACAAACGTCGACCGTTACTCGGTTTTTTTAGCAAGTACCAAAAACTTCACTGTTTGGGTTTCCGAAGAAGGGTTCGATTTGAAGAACGCTTTTACTCTTTTATGCACTCCGTTTCTTCGAAATAATATTATAAATCATCAAGCCTTATCATTCCTCACAAAACTTTCGAAAAAAGTAGTTCGTGACTCGGTTTTTTTATCACGTACTAAAAACTTCACTGTTTTGGTTTCCGAAGAAGGGTTGGATTTGAAGAACTTTTTTACTCTTTTATGCACTCCGTTTCTTAGAAATAAGATTATAAATCATCAAGCCTTATCATTCCTCACAAAACTTTCGAAAAAAGTAGATCGTGACTCGGTTTTTTAATCACGTACTAAAAACTTCCCTGTTTGGGTTTCCGAAGAAGGGTTCGATTTGAAGAACTCTTTTACTGCTTTATGCACTCCGTTTCTTAGAAATAATAATCTACATCATCAAGCCATATCATTCCTCACAAAACTTTTGTCAAACCTCGACCGTGACTCGGTTTTTTTAGCACGTACGACAAACTTCCCTGTTTGCAAAACTTTTGTCAAACCTCGACCGTGACTCGGTTTTTTTAGCACGTACGACAAACTTCCCTGTTTGGATTTTCGAAGAAGGGTTCGATTTGAACAACGCTTTTACTCTTTTATGCACTCCATTTCTTAGAAATAATCTTATAAATCATCAAGCCTTATCATTCCTCACAAAACTTTCGAAAAAAGTAGATCGTGAGAAATAATCTTATAAATCATCAAGCCTTATCATTCCTCACAAAACTTTCGAAAAAAGTAGATCGTGACTCGTAATCTTATAAATCATCAAGCCTTATCATTCCTCACAAAACTTTCGAAAAAAGTAGATCGTGACTCGGTTTTTTTAAAATCATCAAGCCTTATCATTCCTCACAAAACTTTCGAAAAAAGTAGATCGTGACTCGGTTTTTTTAGCACGTACTAAAAACTTCGCTGTTTGGATTTCCGAAGAAGGGTTCGATTTGAAGAACTCTTTTACTGTTTTATGCACTCCGTTTCTTAGAAATAATATTCTACATCATCAAGCCATATCATTCCTCACAAAACTTTTTATGCACTCCGTTTCTTAGAAATAATATTCTACATCATCAAGCCATATCATTCCTCACAAAACTTTTTATAAACGTCGACCGTTACTCGGTTTTTTTAGCACGTACCAAAAACTTCACTGTTTGGGTTTCCGAAGAAGGGTTGGATTTGAAGAACTTTTTTACTCTTTTATGCACTCCGTTTCTTAGAAATAA
>NW_019272569.1:17884-19914 GCF_002738345.1 Cucurbita maxima | reverse complement strand
TCACTCTTGAACCTATTTATTCTTTCCCTCGGTAAAACAGCTGGATGAGAAGAAGGTCAAGCTCCTTCACCTCTTCTTTATGGTCTCGTGGCTTCGCCCCTTCACCTCTTCTTTATGGTCTCATAATTCCATTGCCTGAACTACTGAACTAGATGGAACCTATTGATTATTTCTCCTCGAGATCCTTACTCCTTCTCCTCTTCTCCTCTCGATACTTCTACTTACTCCCTCTCCTCTCCACCAAGATGAAACTCGTTGCCAGTCTCGACCGAATGTCAGAGCAATAAGGTATTAGTATTGTACACTGTTTTTCTTTCAAATTTGGAATCCGCTAAGACAAAAGATTCAAAAAAGAAAGATTGAGTTTATATTGACTCTTTATTTAACCAAGCACGAAAATCAAAGCTTATTATAGTTGTCAGAAAGATATTGAGACTGACTGCCTAAAAATCGTTTCGATATCCAAAATGAATGAGAGTGTGGATTCCAAATAGTAACCTCCCATTGCTCGAGATCCAATAGCATGCAGCAACTAGTTGTAAGAAAGAGGGGGGAGGAGAAAGATATGAAGAAAGTGTGTTGTGAGGGTGGTTGTAAAGCTTTCTTCATTTCTTGGTTGGACCAACCCAACCGACGATTTTCGATAAGTCTTTCTTCATTTTTCGAGCAAGAAGCGGAACTAGAATCAAGATTTCTTTATCTTTATGGATAACCAATCTATTTTCAAATATAGTTGGGAGACTCTCCCCAAGAAATGGGTCAAAAAAAGAGAAAGATCGAAACATGGGAATAGATCGGATACCAATACGAACTACCTATTTCAATTGTTGTGCTTTCTCAAATTCCATACCTATACAAGGGTTCAAGTTTTGATCGATATTTGCAGAGTTGATTATCCCTCTCAAAAACGCAGATTTTCAGTGGTGTATAATTTACCGAGTACTCGGTATAACTCGAATATCTCCGATAGTCAGTCAATTTCCATCAGCCGGCCGGTGGGAGCGAGAAGTTTGGGATATGTTTGGTGTTTCTTCCATCAATCATCCGGATCTACGCCGTATATCAATAGATTATGGTTTCGAGGGGCATCCATTACTAAAAGACCTTCCTCTGAGTGGATATGTGGAAGTATGCTATGATGATCCAGAGAAACGTGTGGTTTCTGAACCCATTGAGATGACCCAAGAATTTCGCTATTTCGATTTTGCTAGTCCTTGGGAACAGCGTAGCGATGAATAATTCCTAATCAAAATAGGTCCAGTCTAGGGGACAACTTAATAGGAAATGCTATTTGCTTTGTAAGAATAAAAAGAAGAAACTTGCTTGTATGAAATGAAAGAGTTTCGCGGGAATTGTCTTGATCGTCGGATATCATTGAGAAATAGGAATCAGTGTTATCGAACGATTTCCTGAAATTCTGCCCAGTATGGAATGAGTCAAAAATCCTGCAACAAGTCTCGATCTATACAAAACGCACTGGATTTTTGTCTTTCTTTCGGTTGAAATGATAGCAGAACAACCTTACCTTTATATATAAAGGGCTCCCGTGCTTTACTAATAGTTTCGAAAGGAGAGGGGACTGCTAAATGTAGTATAGTATGTAATAGGCTCGCTTCGCTTCTTCAAGCTCCGCCCCTTATTTCAGCGTTAACACACCAACTATTTATTATTTTGTAAAGCAAGCAACCTTTGCTCCCGGCCCTTTTTTGTCTGGGTGGAGGCGGCGGGGCTCGCTTAACCGGATACATGGAATTGGGATCTCTCTCGCATGCAAATATTTCGATCAGGAAAGCCTCGCTTATTGAAAGGGCAGATTCTTTTTTATCACACTTTCTTTTTTGCTCATAAGTAAGGAAACCGTTGATAGGAGCGACGGGATGATGATGAGTATATAAAGAAAATCAAAACCAAAAAGAAAAAAAAGGAAGAAATAATGATTTTGAAAACAGGGCAGGGATAGATTCTTTACAAATGACCACCGTAGACCAATTTCAAGGGATGTAGCGCAGCTTGGTAGCTCCTTTAGTTTT
>NW_019272569.1:13726-17748 GCF_002738345.1 Cucurbita maxima | reverse complement strand
ATTATGAATCCATTCCGTGTTCATTAGTTAATCCTTGAATTTCGAAATAATACAGAAAGCAAATATCAAAGAATCCACTTTTGTTACTGTGGAGTTACATACGCATCATAATTTCGGACAAAGAAAGACAGTTTTCTGTCTGTTCCCTGTATGTCTGCTTTGGCTCAAATGAATGAGCATTCTTCAGAAATTTCCGTTAAGTTATACTACGGTCTATAAAAAAAGACTATTCTTTCTTTTTCGTTTTATCCCTCTTGCTACGAACTAAGAAAGCATTCATTCTGAACTTCCTCAAGGAAACTTCAATTGGTACACGCAAGAAATAGGCCACCAATTCGGCAGCCTTTTTCTCAATTTTGAATTTCTCTCTCGTGGGGTGGGTCAAATTCTGATCGGTACGAGTCAAGGGCCCCTTGGCCTCTGATTTCCATATAAAGGACACGACGTGTATAAATATCCTCTTTCACTTCTATTCTGATGGACTGAATGTCTTTCATAAGGAATCGAAGGAAGATTCTAGGATTTTGTCCAGGAAACCCCCCAAAATAGACACTATTTCTTCTTTTCCATCGAATCCATCATTACTGCTACCTACATTCCACAAAATGGTGCACCATAAATAGGAGCTAATAAAGAGACTTGCAATCCCATAGAAAGACATTACGATCCCCTGTGGAAAACAAAGAAATTCTTTGTTGAGACGGAAATCAAACCAACACCCTAATGAACCTAAAAAAAGGGGATAGATAAAGGCCCAGCGGAAATTGCTTTTGAGATCCTCTTTCTTATAAATTCTATCCATATTCGTTCTGATCGCCAACTCATACTAGATCTCGTTGCATTTTATTGGAATTGATAGAATAACGTGGATATTTGACTTTTTTTGTTTCCAAAGTAACTCTAATCAACTAGCACTATTTTGATGTGAACCTTGACTGACGGAGTATCTCATCGAATTACTTAGATCTCAAATAATAACATCATCTTTATATGATTCCCTATGGATACCTACATCCATATAGATATATTGATTTGACATCTCAACCATTCATCGCCCGATCTGTTATATATTGGAGATTTTCAAAGACTTTCTAATTCATTTCCTCAGATATCATGTTTACGCATGTATAATCGCTTATGTTTGGAGTCAGCCACATGTTAGACTGTCGTCTACTAAATAGATAGCTGTGTTATCGTCAAAGTCTAAGTTTTGAAAAAAACAAATAGACGTGTAGCATAAATAATTTTGTTTTTTTGAACATGAAGAGATAAAGAAGCCATTGCAATTGCCGGAAATACTATGCCTACTAAAGGCACAAAAGTAGAGGAGTAAGTTTGTCATAGAATGGATACCTCCACTTAATATTTATACCTGTTATTTCTTGTTATATTAATTTACCTGTTAATTATACTAATTCATATATAATTCCACAAAGTAATATCTACTTGTTACCCAAAAGTTCATTACAATCCGATCCAACAACAGGGACTCGTAGTCAAACTAGAGATCCTCTAGAGATGTAGAAAGATGCAAGACTCTATGCTGTTATTTGCTATAGTTGGATTATATATCCACATGTAATGTAAGAAGGGAGCATGAAATTCATTCATTTTATTCCCGCCTAATTTAGCAGAAGAAAGAATTTGCTCTTTTATTTAATAGGGGCTTCCTAATTACTAATCAAGAATATCGGTCAAACCCATTTCTTCGCATGATTCTTTCTAAAATTTCATCTTATGTTACCAAAGAAAAATCCATTTTGCGAATTTTGACTTTGATTCTTATAAACTAAATAACTACTTCTTCGTTACAAATACTGAGAATGAATTTTGAAAGAGTTTTAAGTAAGGTTTGACTTGATTGAATTTTGACTCAAACACCTTTTAAAGGATTACGTGGTTTAGATCGAATAAGGTCTTATCGAACGTCAGCCACCTGGGAACTCTACGGACTGTCGTATTCAATCAATGTTCAAGAAATTACTCTTTTACCCGCAAATGCAATGTAGGCATTGGGTTCGGCAATAATGATATCCCCCAAGATACCAAAACTAGCTGTCACCCCACCAGTAGTAGGAGATGTAAGGATTCTACATAGAAGAATCTTTTATTTGATTGATAATCATATAAAGCAGAAGATCTTTTTGACATTTGCATCAAGCTCACACTTCCTTCCTTCTTGCATGCATGCTCCTCCAGAAGCACACACTCAAATCAGAGATCAAAATTGATTGATTTGTAGCATACTCGATCAAACGGGTGATTCTCTCGCCTACTACAGATCCCACCCCCATAAACGAAAAATCCATAATCCCAATTGCTATGGGAATACCGTTTCATTTACCTGTGCCTCTTTGAATAGCCTCAGTTAGTTAATCCTGTCTTTATTTGATAAGAATCAATACGATCTTTATAAGGTTCCTCCTCCGAATGAAATTCAATGGGATCCAAAGAGACCATGTCTTCATCCATAGGGTCCTAAGTACCTGGTTGGATCAATCAAAAGTTCGATTCTATCTGAACTACTCATTTTCAAATGGTTTCCATATTGTGAACAAATATTATTTTTTTTATTTCAAATCCTTCTTATAATTGAATCCATAACAATTTGTGCATTGAACCACAATGCCTGTTTGAGTTCCATCTAGATCATTAGAACTTTCCATAGAACATTATATATCACTTTCCATAGAACTCTCCGTTCTAGTTAAACCACTTCCATCCGTGCTAGTTCTTATACTGGAACTCTCACTTTCACTACTATTTGCACCTGAACCACAAATGTCACTATAAACGTAACTATCACTCTAATTGTTACTACCACTTAAAAAGTCACTCTTAATACGGATTTGAGCCCGAAGATAACTGTCAATGCAACTATTAATGTGATTATTCCAACTAAACTATATATATTTAATATCATCCATGTAACGATCATAGTCTCTCTCATCACTCTTAGATAGATTTTATAAGTAGAGTTTTGAAAACTAGAACTTTCTAGTTCACTTACAAAAGAAGGATCATTGTCAATCTCGAGCAGTATTAGATTTTCACTATCCAAATGGAATAACTGCTGCTATTACTATCCCTAACTAAAAAAAGTGTCATCAGATCTGACCGAATGTCGGCCGACTAAATCATCAACGGTACTGTAACTAGAATTGTCACTATGACTAGGAATGTTTTGATTCATATTATTATTGATCCTTTACTTTCAATAGGACCAAGACTATTGATTGATTTACTTAGCTTAGACTTGTATTCTAACTCCCCGTTAGACAACCTCGAATTTCACCATCTTTTATCCCTAGAGTTTTCTTGGCCCTACCTATTTCCATCAAAATACATTAGATGAATAGTCATTCGATAAAAAAGAAATCATTTGAATATCTCATTTCCTATCAGGAATAGGATCAAAATCCAATCACTCAGATTATTACTAACGAGTGGGTCTTAAAAAAGAAGGGTTGTTCCTCCTATTCATATGAAGAACTTTTTTCATCAAATCTCGGTTACTAACAAATTGGTATTCCAAGACAGAACAAAAAGGACAATATACAGGATGGGTAGAAGAAGCTGTGATACTTGGCTCGATCCATGATCTGAAACGACGCTACGGGAGATATTAAACGACTACACCAATTCTAAGGATCCATAGGCTTAATTGCGGATGATCCGACACAACAACAAAAATGTTTACGTTGTTTCGTCTTAGATTTTGATTTCCATTTGGAGTATATCTAGCAAAAAGCAATACAATAGTATCTTTGTATTGTATTCGGCTCAATCCTTTTAGTAAAAGATTAGGCAGGGGGCCGAGTTTTGTTTAATTTAAAGTCAATTGAAAGAACGAAGAGTAATTCCTGGATTACAAAGTCTCTACTCAAATTAGAATTTGATCGCCTTCCATACTTCACAAGCAGCATCTAGTACAGGACTCCAATTACTAGCCTCACGGATAATTTCATTACCTACCCTCATGAGCAAGATCACGACCCTCATTACGAGCTTGTACACATGCT